>NW_023276806.1:255545742-255640634 GCF_003668045.3 Cricetulus griseus
TTGTAACAGTAACAAAATTACAGTTACAAAGTAAGTTACAAAAGTAATTTTCTGGTTGGGGGTCAGCACAACATGAGGAACTGTATTGAAGGGTTGAAGCATTAGGAAGGTTGGGACCCACTGGACTAGACAGAGAAGAAGGCTGCCCAATGAATGCTGTATAAACCTCTAGACTCTGCGAAGGACTTAACATTCATGGACAGTTTTGGTTATCTAGAATATTTGAGTTCTAGGCAGTAAAAATATATGAGCTTTTGAAATTATATTTGATTGCTGCCTGACACACATCTACAGTTACACAAGTGAACAAGACCCCCATAGTATGGAGCCTGATGTCACATAAGCTGGCAGTATTTGGAGGAAAAGGGTGGGTATTACTCTTGACAGGCCATGGCAAGCGCAGTCTCTAGTCAACCACCAATCAACTTTAAGCCTGGTTTCAGTACTCTTTCTGGTTTCAAGGTCCATTTTACCTTTAACTATTAAAAAAGTGAAAGGTTAAGATGGACACTGGGATCGGAAGTTTAGAACTTCACCAAAATACAGATCATAATTAACCACTCCCCTGACAGGACTGTAAGACAGACTGGTCATGCCATCAGGACTGATTTTCATTAATAAGATCTTACTACAGCTTTGGTCCTTACCCATTAAACAGTCTTTGTCCATTTTCTTCCATATTACCACATAAATTGGCTGGGCTTTCCTCTTCTCAGCTACCTGTAAGGAAAACAATCTGTGAGCCCGAGCTAATGCGTAGCAAGAAAAAAGCAATTTCATTTATAAATTCATAAAAAGATGATGTGGGATGTTCTTCTGTATGCTGCAAATATGTGTTGCTTTTACTGGTTGATAAATAAAGCTGATTTGCCAATGGCCAGGCAGAATAGAGCCAGGCAGGAAATACAAAGATATGGAGAGAAAGAAGGCGGAGTCAGGGTGACGCCATGGAGTCGATGGAGAAGCAAGATGTGAGGTATCAAGCCTCAAGCATCATGGTAAAATATAGACTAAATGGCTTAATTGTGAGAACTAGTCAGTGATATGCCTGAGCTATTGGTCAAACAATTATAATTAACATTAAGCCTTTGAGTGTTTATTCGGAAACTGGCAGGCAGGAGATAAACCTTCATTTACAAAAGGATTAATATATTACAACACAGCGAAATCCCTACAACTTTTTGACATTGATACTTTAAAAAATAGAAAAAAAAATACAACCCATGTTTCAGGTAAGAGCAACCAAAGATTCAGACATTTACAGAGACAATAAGCCATAAATGCAAGCATTAAAGGTTTTCTTCTGGTCAGGTGGTGGAGGCCCACAAATTTTAATTCTAGTACCTGGGAGGCAAAGACAGGTAAATCTCTGAGTTGGAGGCCAGCCTGGTCTACAGAGTGAGTTCTAGGACAGCCAGGGCTACATAGAGAAACTCTATCTCCAAATAACCTAACTAAATAAGTAAATATAAAAAAATAAAATAAAAGCTTTCTTCAAAAAAATGGAGTTCTGTAAAGAATACACATTTTCTTTACATAATTTGGAACTGTCAGAAATGAAAAATCACCCTAACAAAAATACTGGAGTATCAAAAGCTAAACTTACTTATGCATAAGTGAAATACATAATGGTTCAGAGAGGGTGTGAGACAACTCCTTTATGTTAACTGGGTTTATGACAAATAGGTAAGCAGCAAGTATCCTTAAAAGCAACATATTCTATACACAAGGATATTATAAGCAAAGATAATTAGAGTTTATGAGTTCAATAAATTACACATGTAATCATTTTTTTAGACTTCTGAAAATTCATTGAGGATTTAATAAAACTTGATTGGTGTATTAGTTGCTATGTAACAAGATGGCAAATTCCCCCATTTTATCAGCCTAACAGTGAACACAAGAATTCCTTGTGAAAGAAACTTTGAGAAAAATATGCACCCTTGATATGGGGCCCCAACCTCTCAGGTCCAGTCCCCTTAGAGTGGGTGGTTCCCTGAAGAATGGCTGTCAAGATCCCAGAATGGCTGTCAAGAAAGGGAAATTGCTCGGCATTCTACAAGGGGAAGAATTTGTTGTTTTATCTCTAAAAGGAACTGAGAGAAGAATGATGAGAGGGGCAGAGAAGAAAAGAAGAGCTAGTACAATAGGGCAAAGCTGGGATTGGGTGGGGGTGAAGAGCTCAGGCCAAGGACAGCTGAAAGTTGTCTGCATTAATGCAAAGCGAGGCTCTCTCCACCTCTATTCTGCTCCCTTTCTTTAGTTAAGTATACAAATCCACAATGCCCTGTGTGAATAGAGCCTTTCTGAAAATCAGAGGCACCAAGTTTCACATCTGGGTGCACTTGGTGCAAAACAGTAGCACGGGGCAAGAAAGTGTGGACCACATGACAGAAAGAGTTGCAAGATCATGAACTTACAGCTTTTGTCTACTATATATTATAAGCTGCAGGCCTAAGGTACTCAGATAAACCATACTGAAACTGAATGAATGGAGCCTCAAACTCAAACAGTGCCCCTCTCTCCCATCCAAACCTGATTTCCAAAGTAACAACACCCCCCAAAAAGCAATACAGTTAAAACCAAGTAAATTTAACTCTAGATGCCCCCTCAGCTAACTATGTTAACCACCTCTACACTCAATAGCATGTAAAGATATATAACCACATGGAATTTATGCTTAACATCCTATATTTGATCTTGCTCAAAGGCTATGTGTTGGGTGTAGTGGCACATGCCTTCAATGACAATACTTTAAAGACTGAAGCAGGTGGATATCTGTGGTGCTTAGTACTGAATACTGAATGTAAGGCTTCGCTCATCAGGCAAGCACTCTACCAATAACACTGTATCCCTAGCGTACAACTTTCACTTTTCATAAGAGAAGTTGAGGCTGTAGAGAAGCCGAGGCTGTGAAACCCTGAACAACTCACCTGTGACTTGAGACCCCCTATACTTCTTCCCTATAGTGGACATAACATCCTAAAGATGGTGCAAAGATCAATAAGGAAATGTATATAAATGTATTATAAATAGACAAGAACTGTACATGTGTGATATTATTCTGGTTAGAGAACCTGGACCTCCTGTAGAAGTCCAGTATTTATCCCTAGCATAGGTGTGGACTTTGGGAGCCCATTCCATATAGAGGAATACTCCCTGAAACAAGACACATGGGGGTGGGCCTAGGCTTTATCCCAAAGGATACAATAGACACTGATGATACCCTATGGAAGGCCTCACCATCCAGGGGGAGCAGAAAAGATATGTGACAGATAAGGCTTTAGTTGGGGGGTTGGTGGTAGGGGAGGACGGGTGGGAGAAGGGAACTGGAACTGTCATGTAAAACAATCCTGTTTCTAATTCAAATAAAAAAAAAGTTGGAAAAAAAAGAAGAAAATTAAAAAGGCAAAATACAAAGCCCTGACCAAAAAAAAATTAAATTAAAAAGCAATTTATAGCCGGGTGTTGGTGGCGCACGCCTTTAATCCCAGCACTCGGGAGGCAGAGGCAGGCAGATCTCTGAGTTTGAGGCTAGCCTGGTCTCCAGAGCAAGTGCCAGGATAGGCTCCAAAGCTACACGGAAAAATCCTGTCTCGAAAACAAACAAAGAAACAAACAAAAACCAAAAAACAAAAAAAAAAAGCAATTTATATGGTCAAAAAAAAAAAAAAAAAAAAGGCTACTGGCTATGTAGCAGAGGGTGGCCATCAATTCCTGATCCTTTGCTTCTACTTCTCCAGTTGCTGGGATTGCAGGCATATGCCACCATGCTTAGTGAGTTTTGATATCTTTGATATCTTTTGATAGTCTATTTATTGAGTTTTCAGCACTGAAGGTTTTTTGGGTTAACCAAACTAAATCAAATTCACTCCAGTAAAGCCACTAGTCACTGTTCAGCATTAATTAAGACAATGAGAAAAGATAAGTAGCAGCAAGGTAGGGAGTAACTGTAGCATACTCTATAGCCTTTAAGTAGAACATTTTAGATAATAATTACCCCTAGAATCACAAAGTGTGATCTCCCCATTTTTGATTGATTGAGATAGGCTCTCACTATGTTATCCAAGCTGGCCTTAAAATCTTATGTTCAAGAGATCCTACTAGGCCAGCACGATGGCTCAGTGGATAAAGTCACTTGTCACGTAGCTTAGCTACCTGAAATGATCACTCGACTCCACATAAAGGGGGAAGGAGAGAAGAGACTCCACAAAGTTGTCCTTTGACCTCCACACATACACACCATTCACACACAAATATACAGTAAAAATTTAAGAAAAAAAATACTTAGCTGGGTGCAGTGACGCACATCTATAATCACAGTACTCTGGAATTAGAGGTGGGTGTATCTCTTATGAGTTCTGGGCCTTCGTAGAAAGAAAGGAAGGAAGCGAGGGAGGGAGGGAGGGAGGGAGGGAGGAAGGGAGGAAGGAAGGAAAGAAGGAAAACCTAGGTGTTTTGGCATCTGCATTTAATCCCAACACTAAGGAAGCAGTGATGCAGGCAGATCTCTGCAAATTCAAGGCCAGCCTAATCTACATAGGGAGCTCCATGTCAGGCAGTGCTACAAAATGAACGACATCTCAAAAATATTTTTTAAAGAAATAAAAAAGAGTAATAATAAAGCAATCCTATCTTAGCCTCCCCAATATCTGAGGCTATAACATGTGTTCTACCAAGCCAGTTTCCCTTTTTAAAGTTTGAGAAACTATATTATTATCCTTAAAAATGTCTTAGCTTAAAAACAAAAAAAGCCTATGTTTTTTTTTTTCATGCTCATAAGTGGAGAGACATGTGTGCACATGACAGAGAGAGAGAGAGAGAGAGAGAGAGAGAGAGAGAGAGAGAGAGAGAGAGAGAGATGCCAGGTCTTGCTAAATTAGCCTAAAAGTTAAACAATGTCAGTCAAAATTACAACAGGAGATTGAGAATATCCCAGCTGTAGAGGGCTTGCTTAGCATGATACACAAGGTCCTAGATTTGGTCCCCCAGCCCAGGAAATAAAAGAAGGGAGGGAGGATAGAAATGAAGGAAAGGAAGGAAGGGTTCCACATACATTAAATGTAATAGGAAAAGTAAATCCATAAAGCTAAAGAAAGAAATCTAGGAGACAACCCGGCAACATTAAGTCCGAGAAGCACTAATAAGGAAAACATATTAAAACTAACAGTGATAGATTTGACTACATGAAATCCAAGCATTTGTATTCAATAAAGAACAACACAAATTTAATAGATGATACTCAGATGATATTCTTATGGCTCAAAACCAACCAGGGATTGTGCAACTGTGTCTAGATATGAAGTTTATGATTATCATAATCATATATAATTTCTAGTTTCTACAGGAAACAACACACAGAAGGGAAGCAAGTAACTGAAACATGAAGAAATGCTCCAGCTCATTAGTGCCTTACATAAGTTAGACTGAGACATTAGTATTAAATGGCAAAAAGTAGACTAAGTATTGGGGCAGTACAGAAATGCCGTGCTTGTGGGGTGTTAAGTGATACATCCATTCATTCTAAATTCTAAAACATGCTCGTATTGGATACTGCAAGACTGCTCTGATACTATTATTTACAGTAGCCTAGATACCCATTGCTATGGGGAATCTATGTACACCATGGAATACTATGCAACAGTTAAGACCAATTAGCTAAGTCTGCATCCAGCATAAATAGACCTTCAAACAGTAAACAAAGTGAAAACCAGAGTAAGGTGGCATTTCCAGCAGATTATAAAGCCAAATTTATACACTACAAGAGCAGTATAGAACCAGATATTTTGTGACTAAAGATAAACACCACCCACATTACTAAATGTTTTACAAAAATGCGTATAGAATTAAAAGCTTATATAAGCCACATTAGGGAAAATTCTGTAGGGAAGGACTATGGGAAAGGTGAACAGAAGGCCTTTGTCCACCGAAACAAGAGTACCCCAAACGATGGGAGAGTAAAGATGATTGTCCCCAAGCCTGATGACCTGATTTTGATCCCGAGGATACATCAGTAGAAGAGAACTCCTACCCAGTTATACACATGCACACACACACACCTACCTATCTGCCTCTTAAAGGATTAGATGTGATGACACAAGCCTTTAATCCCAGCACTTGGGAGGCAGAGGAAGACGAACCTCTGTGAGTTTGAGACCAGTCTGTCTACAAGAGCTAGTTTTCCAAAGCACAGAGAAACCCTGTCTCGAAAAACCAAAAACACAAAACAAAACAAACGAAAACCTCCCAAAACTTGAAAAACATTTTTGTACTCATACATAATTAATTTATGCAATAAAACCTTTTAAATATCTCTTACATGGCATCTTATATCTGTTTATATGTTTAAATAGACATACTGGGGTAAATTTAATTATATATACTACTACCAAGTGAGAAAGAAGCTCAACATATGTGTATATGTGTGTTGTATGTATTTGTTATTGTGGGTTTTTGTGTGGTGTGTGTGTGTGTGTGTGTGTGTGTGTGTGTGGTGTGTGTGTGTGTGTGTGATACGCATGTGGAGGCCATAGGTCAACACCAGGTGTCCTTCCTTGATCATGAGCCACCATTATTTATTTATTTTTGGAGCTGCAGTCTCACTGAAACTCATGATTTGGTTAGGCTGGCTGGCTAATGAGCTTCTTTGCTCCCCCACCCTATAGCACTGGGACTATAGGAACAGTTGCCATGCCTGGCTCTTCATGTGGGTCTGGAGAAGGAACTAATGCTCACAGGGCAGCACTACTGACTAAGTAACCCCACAAGATCCATACCTTTTTAAAAAAAGATTTGTTGATTTTATTTACATATATGAGTGGATGTCTTGCATGTATGTATATACACTACATGTGTTCCCACAGAGATCAGAAAAAGGCATCAGATACCCTAGAACTGAACCCAGGTCCTCTGGAAGAGAGCAGCCTGTGCTCTTAACCACTGAGCCATCTCTCCAGCCTCAGAATTCAACATTCTTATAACTGTTTTACCAAATGAAGCTGTAATCAAACCCAAGCCTGATGCATACTAGGCAAGTGCTACCTTCCAGTAAGCGATATCCTTCAATTTTTTCAGAAAATACAAATAAATATTTTGAGAGCCAAATATGGTAGCTCATACTTTTAACACTAGCACTTGGGAGGCCGAGACAGAAGGATCAAGAAATCAAGCAAATTCACGGTCAGCCTGGGCTATATGAGACCCTATCTCCAAAAAGACAAAACAAAACAGAAATACTAAAAGACAGCTTCAAGTTCTTTAAACAAGTTGGGATGGGATACAAAAGCAACTCTAAAGCTCTAATGATAGCCATACCTCAGTCCACAGGGAAGACACTTTCACTGTGAAAAAAAAAAAAAACTACTTTTAAGGAGAACCTCCTCACTCAAAACAAACAAACAAAAACCAGGAAACAAAAACACTCAGGAGATTCCCATGTTCTGTGAGATTTTATAATGTGCTCATTACCACAGGCTAACACAAACTGACTCACAAACTGGGAGGTGGCTGTCAATTAAGCACTAACTGCACACCTGTGAGGACTCTTAGTTCCCACATACAAAGCAAGGCAGGTGGAGTCAGGAGGATCCCTGAGTTCTTTGGCCAGTCATCCCCAGGTCCCAGTAAGAGACTCTGTCTCAAAAAAACAACATAGATGGCTCCTTTAGGATGACATCTGAGTTTGACCTCTGACCTTCACACACACTTAAACATACACATGTACATGCATGCATGCACACAAAACCTGATTAGCATACTCAGTGCAAGGTGACCATTCTATTCCACATCCTCTTAGAACAGAACATGACAGTTAAAAACCAAACAAAACACCTGTTATCTTTTCCCCTTTCTCTGACCTTTTTTAGACAAGGTCTAGCTATGTAGCCCAGGTTAGCTTAAACATATGGCTGTCATCTTGCCTTAGCCTCATCAGTGCTGGTACTATAGTGTGAGCCACGTGTCAGGCTTTGTACTTCTCTTCTTATCTCAAATATATGAACACAGAACAAATTCCTAGAAAGGAATAGACACATTTTAAATTCCAATAAACACTGCCAAATTTACCTCCAAGAAAGTTTCCATTCCAGACAACAGTGTGCAAGGTTTTCAGTTTTCCCACATCGTACTGGCAAGCACTGACTTAAGATGTCAGTCTTACAGGTAAAGGGGTAGCAAATGATGTTTCATTTTATATTTAAATGTTTAACTTCTGAATTTAAAGCTCAGGTGGATTTTACAACAATAATAGCTGTAGACTAAGATAAACTGCTTAAAGAAAAAAAGTCAAGAGGCACATTAACAGTGTGACTGAGGAGGCTGGTGTCACTGGTTCAGCTAAGAATTTCGGCACAGGGTATACCATGACATCAACCACAAAAGACGTAGATGTATCATTAAGGCATACTTTTTGCCTTTCACTTGAAATGTAATGACAAGCTCATTAGGCTCTGCCATACATTTGGAACATTTAAGAGTAGGTTTAGAGCTGGGCAGTGGTGGCGGACACCTTTGATCCCAGAACTTGGGAGGCAGAGGCAGGCAGATCTCTGTGAATTCGAGTATACAGAGTGAATACCAGGACTGTTACAGAGAAACCCTGTCTTAAAAAAAAAAATAAAAAATAAAAAACCAACCAACAACCATAGTCATGTATTCACTTTCCTGTCTTTATGCACTGATTTATTTTTGCCACTCTGACAACAGACCCCAGGCCTTCCCCGTGTTAGGGAAGTGCTGAACTACACACCTCTAGCCTTTAGTTCTCTTCTTTACTGATAATATCTCTCTGATCAATAAATTTTGATGACATCTTTTATAGTGTTGCTAATGAATCTTTTCTAGATGTTACAAAGTATAAACATGCAATTAGTGTCTAACCAGGAGTATCCAATAAAATTCAGATAGGTAGCTGTAATGAACATAAAAAAGAACAGAAAAGTAAATGTTGGGGCCAGCCAGCATGGCTCAGTGGGTAAGTAAAGGTGTTTGCCACCAAGCTTTAAGACCTGTGTCTGATCCCTGAAACCCCCATAGTAGAAGGAGACTTCCATGATTAATAATCTGTGGCATATGCAGACAATACATGAAATAATTTTAAAAAGATTACATTTTAGCATTGGCTACCCATGAGGATATCCTGACATTCTGGGATTTTTCCTTAATATGATGGTTTGAATAGGAATGCCCCATAAGCGCATATATTTGAATACTTGGTCACTAGAGAATGGTACTACTTGAGAAGGATTAAGAGGTAAAGCCTTGCTGGAAGAAGTGTGTCATTGGGGGTGGGCTTTAGGGTTTCAGAAGCTCAAGTCAAGTCCAAAGGCTCATTCTCTTCCTGCTGCCTTTAGATGCAGATGTAGAACTCTCAGCTGCTATGTATGCCTGTGTGTAATCATGCTCCTCACCAAGAAAATAATGGACCAAACCCATGAAACCATTAAGTCAGCCCCAATTAAATGCTTTCTTTTATAAGAGTTGCAGTGGTTGTGGTGTCTCTTCATAGCAATAGAATAACTAACAGACTAATAGAGTTACTTTTTTTTAAAAGATTTACTTACTTTATGTGTAAGTGTACACATGCTTGTATAAGTTTATGAGCATTACATGCATGCAGGTGCCTGTGAGGGCAGACAAGGGTGTTAGAGCCCCTGGAACTGGAATTACAGACAGTGGTGAACTGCCATGTGGGTGCTGGGAACCAAACCTGGATCTTCTAGAAGAGCAATAAGAATTCTTAATTACTGAGCCATCTCTCCAGCCCATTATTATTATTATTACTGTGTGTGTGTGTGTGTGCACGTGTGCATATGTGTTTATGGGGCTGGAGGTCATGTGCACTAAGTGTATGTGCCTGCAGAGGCCAGAAGACGGCAATGGATCTCCTGGAGCTGGAGTAACACAGTTTTCAGATACCCAACCTGGGTCCTAGAACCAAACTCTAATCTCCTGTGCTCTAAACTCTAACGCTCAGGTATTATACCTGCAGTTAACTTTGAATTCCAGCTCACTCTGCTTCCACCTCCCAAGTGCAAGGATTGCACCATGCCTGACTGGGATTTGGGTTTATAAAAAGCAAACACTAATTCAGACCCACATTCTCTGTAAGTGCCCACATAAATGAGATGACCTCTGTTCACAAGTGCTGATCTGCTGTCAAAGGCTCAGTGCCTATGATGATGCACCTATTAACAAGGATGGCTGAATAAGCTATTCATACATTCTCTTACCCAATTTTCATCATCATTACCTCTAGGTAACAATTTTTTTAAGAATCGAATTAATTTTAACAGGGACTTTGACCTTACTATCCTGATAAATCAGTATCTATTATTATAAAAATAAGTACCGTCATTTATCTGCCATTCTAGAAGAGTTTTAGTTCAAAACAGATAAACCAATAAGCCTCTACCCATCCTTGCATTAATTTTCAAGTAAAGTTTACATTCACAGATAAAGGGGTCCTTTCAGGGTATTTTAGAGCCAAATGCTCTTGCTGCTTTATTTAACACCCCCATGTGGGCAAGTAAACACACACAAATGACCCATTCTCCCTATGTCAGAGATGGAATGAAGAAAGAGAGAAAGAGGCTGGAAAGAGCAGGACCTCTATGTGACACATGCTAACACTTAGATGTAATTTATATTTTGGTCACTCAGCTGCCTTTTGAAAAAGTTGAGACTATGGAAGGACTGTCTTTCCATTGGTGATCTGAGCAGCAGATATAAGTATCTTTCTAACACACCAGCTACTGTGCTGCCCTCCCACCACCTGGCAGTCACTGGCCAGCTAGAGAGGCACTGCTGGTGGCTTCTAAAGACAATGGGGGAAACCTGCTACTCTTCTAATGAAGAGAGAGCAGTAAAGACCAGTTTCCTGGGCTCTACACCAGGCAGAGTGCTAGGCTAATCCTCCCCAAATCCCACAGCACGGGTGGGGGTGGGAAACAGCACATAACTATCAAACTGAGCCATGGGCAGTAGCTCTGGGTTACATGAGTTCTTATGTCTAAGGGAGGGCATGGTGAAAAGGGAGACAGACACATACAAAATAAAATTCTACCCTGATTCTTCTGATGTGCTAGCCAACACCTGCCCCCAATCATTTGTCAGTCCCCACTGCTTGGAAGACATGGAGTAGCAGGCATTTTCACACAGTGAGACTGGGAGAGATGCTACTAGAGTGTAAATTACTAATTAGCTCAAAGGAAGACAAAGAGAGAAAATACCTGTCACAGAATGCTGTTTACAACTTGACACATAATAAAAACAACCCTGAACATTTCAGAGGAGCCCTTACTTCCCAGACTTCTATTAACATGTGAATGGAAAAGGGATGGTATTATAGTCTTTAAAAACTGTCCATGTCTCAGAAACAATAACACATGACTAGAAACAATGCTTCCCAAATAATTTGTAATTTTCTCATTCTTATGAAAGGAAAGTGTTTCCAATTATTACAATCAGCTTTTATAAGGAGCTATATTTCATAGCTCTGATAACAGCTTAAAGAGGGGGAGAAAAGGAGGTGAAGCCCACAAGTTCTGTGTTTTACATTTGTCAGGATGCAAGTAATAGCGTTCTGGCTTAAGTTAGACAGGCCTATCTGCATTCACACATTTAACATCTTAAACACTGGAGACTGATTGGAGGTGAGATGGGGTCAGTTCATTTCCTTAAGTGAAAACAATGGGAAAGGCTCAAGATTTAGGTTTATGGCCATGTTACTACTTCTATGAATCACCTCACTATAAGGCAGACCTATTTGTAGGAATCCCAGTCAATGTTTTGGAAGTAGAACCTTAGGTACATTGGTCCTTTCTAGTTCCTTGAAGCTGCATAAAGATTTTCAAGGTAGAAATTTCATCTCAAATATTTCATGTCATGGCTTAACAGCTCTGTCTCTCACACAATCATCATCATGCAATACTAGAAGCTGCCGCATCCTAAGGATGTGAGTTTCAAGAAGTTCCCAACAGAAAAGCATTTGACAACACAATTTTTTGTTAATAGTAGGGGCCTACACATCTATCTGCCATTCACAGGTGACAGAATCTTCCCCAGCATCTACTAAAGAAAGCACACTGTATAACCTTACAAAGTCCTCCAAATATTTATTTATTTAGGTTTCTTGAGAAAAGGTCTCACTGTTAGCCCAAGCAGGACAGAAATAATGTAGCCCAGGATGACCTGGAATGTATGGTAACCCTTATGCCCCAACCTGAGTGCTGGGATTCCGGGCTTTGCACCAATACCTCTGACTTCTAAATTCCATCTTGACATTACTTCACCGTAAAGGCTTTAACTAAAATAAAATATACAGCAAACTTATTCCCTTTCATTTTTTCCCTAAGATATTAATTTATTTATTGAGACAGGGTCTCTCTATGTAGCGCTGGCCGTCCTGGAGCTTACTATACAGACCAGGCTAGTCTCAAACTCAGAGATCTTCTTGCCTCTGCCTACAGAATGGGCCACCACACCTGGCCTCTATTTTAATTTTTTTATGTGCATGAGTATGTTTGCCTGTATGTATGTGTGTGTACCACATGCAAGCCTGCTGATGCTGGAAACCATAAGAAGTTATAGGATCACCTTGAACTGGAGTTATAGGCAATTGTGAGTTGCTATGTGGGTACCGAGACCAAACCTGTGTCCTCTGTAAGATCAACAAGTGTTCTTAACCAATGAGCCTAGTTTTATTTTTTATTTATGTCTGAGTATGTGGGTATGTACATATGACTGCAGGTGCCCTTGGAGACCAGAGGTGTTAAGATGCCCCTGAACCTGGAATTAGAGGCAGTAGAGAGCCACCCAGCATGAGTGCTGGGAACCAAACACAGATCCTCTGCAAGAGCAGTAAGTTACTCTTAACCATTGAGTCATCTCATACCAGTTCCCTCCCTTTTCTTTTTCTTTTTTGGTTTTATTGAGACAGGGTTTCTCTGTGGCTTTGGAGACTGTCCTGCAACTCACTCTTTATAGACCAGGCTGGCCTCAAACTCACAAAAATCAGCCTGCCTCTGCCTCCCAAGTGCTGGGATTAAAGGCGTGCACCATCACTGCCTGGCTCCCTTTTCTTTTTTAAAACAAACGTGTTCATATTAATTTTATCCTATATTATTTGGTTAAAAATACTTAGAAAATGGCCTAGTGGTGGTGGCGCATGCCTTTAGTCCCAGCACTCAGGAGGCAGAGGCAGGCGGATCTCTGTGAGTTCGAGACCAGGCTGGTCTACAAGAGCTAGTTCCAGGACAGCCTCCAAAGCCACAAAGAAACCCTGTCTTGGGAGAAAAAAACAAAAAACAAAACAAAACAAAAAAACCTGACAAAACAAGTCAGATGAAATGCAAACAAGTAGTGATTTTGAATAAAAGCATATAAAATCTCTTTGTACTTCAGCTGGAGAAGTGGCTTAGTAGTTAAGTAGCACTGGCTACCCTTCCAGAGGACCCGAGTTCAATTCCCAGCACCCACATGGCAGCTCATAACTACTGTAACTACAGTTCCAGGGGATCTGACACCTTCACACCAATTCACACAAAAATATATTTAAATAAATTTTTTAAATCTTTTTATCATTTCTTTAACTTTCCTTCAGATTGAAAAATTGTAATAAAACCCACAGCCATTAAAAACAAATAGTTTTGTAGGTCATGGTAGTGAGAGACCAACAGTTAGACAGACTCCCTGACAGACAGACAGATAGATAGACAGAGTTGCCACAAGTAGGTAATAAAGGTGCCAATTTTCCAAGATGGTCAGCTCCTTTTCCTCACCCTTCAGACTTTTATCTCCCAGCAAGACCCCTGCTGATGGAGTTGCTCAGCAAGTTCAGAAAACACCACACAGCAGTTGGAGACTAATCAGCCATCCTATCTATCTTCAAACTCATCAACCCCAAAGTAGGGGAGGAAAACTCTTCAAAGGCTTTAAACCCCCCAGCCCTAAGGAACTGGATTTTCAGCTTTCTGAGTGCCCCCTCTGTTTTGCCTACTTATGTTTTCTTACCCCCATTAAACTCCTTTTTTTCAACTGTCCATTCTGTCTGTTGCTTGAGTGTTCTCTGGTGCTACCTGTCATGCTTCAGTTTTTCCTGTCTTGTTATTCTTTAACTGGCAGAGAAAACTGAACCCAATCCAGACCACTTCAAGACCCCAGACTGTATCACTGGCACAGGTCTACACTTGCCAAACCTGGAAGGTGGAAGCAGAAGGTTCAAGAGTTCCAAGACAAATTACAGCTACAACAGGCAAACACCTTAAATCTCAGCAGGTGGGAGGCTGGGACAGGCCCATCTCTGTGAGTTCAACAGAGATGAGCTCTGTGAGCAAGCCAGAGCTACAGTGAGACCCTATCTCAAAAGTTACTAACAGAAGCCTCTCACCAGGTTACAGTTTTCATGTCTACCTAAGGTAAGCACTAAGTAGTTTAGTTTGTTCCTGTCTGTTTGGAAAGGGCCACTCTGCAGCCCAAGGCTGGGCTAGAACTTATTCTAGTCTAGGCTGGTCTCAAACGTGTGGTTAATCCTTCTGCCTCAGGCTCCCAGGTGCTAAATTCCAGGTGTGAACTACCGAACTCACCAAGCTATGTTTCTAATTTTAATGAGTAAATTGATTTCAACAAATGAAAGCAGAATATTTAGTACATTTTTTTTAGACAGGCATACATAAAGAGAAAATATAGAAGAAAATAAAATAGCAATGTTCTCAGCAAATTTTTACTTATGGATATCCATTTTTCCTCAAACAGCAATAATCTTTCAACAGAGTACAAAATAGTTTTCCAACTTCAAAAGTAGACAGGCAATTTGAAACACAGTAAGGTGCTATAAAATTGGTTTGGGGTTGTTGGCTTTCTAAAAACAATTTTGGAATAAGAAATAAGTAAAAGCACAGGAGAACCTTGATATAATATGTGTATTAGATGGCACCCTTGTGGTATTGGTCCTAGGTTCACCACTTAAAAAGAAACAGAGGAGGGCGTTGGATGGTGGCAAGTACCTGGAACCTAGCACTGAGGTGAAGGCAGGAGGAGGCTGAGAATTAAAGGGGGAGGAGGGTGGGTGAAAAGGGGAGAGGGGGGAAGCTTTCAATCCTGGTGGGAGGCAGAGCAGGTGGGGCTCTGAGGCCAGCCTGGTCTACAGAGTGAGTTCCAGGGCAACCAGGGCTACAGAGAAATACTGTCTGCAAACAAACAAACAAACAAACAAACAACAAAGAACTGAAGGACATCCTTTTCCATAAATAGACAGTCCCAGATTCTAGGCCAATATGAGCTATATGAAACCCTACCTCAAAAAAAAAAAAAAAAGAGTGAGGGGTTTCATAACAGACCACGGATCATTTAAAGACTGGCAAAGACCCAGTAAGAGGACTAATCTCACAGTTTAAATCCCTAATACCCACATAAAAAGCCAGACAGGGTGACATTTGTCTGTGACTTTAGCACTGGAGAAGCAGAAACGACAAATGACAGACCCCTAGAGCTTCCTGACTGGCCAGCCTAGCCTAGCTGGTGAAGTTAGAATTTAGGAGAGACCTTGTCCCAGAAAGGGGTGAGGAGTGAGTGACTGAGGAAGAGGGCGCACTTATACACGCACCCACAAGACTGAGGAGCTGATGGGTATCCGTGGTAGAGCGCAAGCTTAGTGTACCTGAAGCAGTGACTACAATCCGCATCATCAAGAAGAAAGGAGTGATTGCAACATTGAGTTAACAATGGACAAAAATAGCATTTGTGCTGAAAGACTATTAATGAACAAACACGTCTATAGAAATAGGCAAGTCACTTCATCTCAAGGGACACTTCATTTCAATGCAATAATAGACCCCTGCCTCAGGGTCACTGAAGGGAGCTGACTCACAGCAGAATATGGCACTAGAGGGTGGTGAATCTCACTGATGCCGTCTGTTACCAGTGAATAAGTAAGGGTTTCATTTTTTGTTTGTTTGTTTGCTTGCTTATTTGTTTTTGAGACAATGTCTCACCTTATAGTTCAGACTGGCCTGGAACTTACTCCATAATCTAGGCTAGGCTCAAACTCCTGAAAATCCTCCTGTCTCAAATTCCTGAATGCTGGAATTACAGGCATGGGTTATCGCACCAGCTAGAAATTTTATAAATACCACAATAAGCAGACTTTTTTTTCTAGTAAAAGATTGAGGACAAGACAAGAATAAATAAATACAAATCTAGATAGCATTAAGTGTTTGCTGATTAGAAAAGCAAAAAGACTTCCTGAAAATAACAAAATGCTAGAAGATATTACTTCAGGTTGCCCTCTTGTCACTGAAGATTTTTAAGAAAATAGGGTGAGTTTTGATCTACCTGGGATGATTTAGGTGGGATATTGACTGAAGTTGCAGGATAAACCCAAGGTCTTTTCAAGGTCTCTTCCCGTCCAAAGACTCTAAGATTAACCAGAAAAAAATGAATTATGTACAACCTACTCATCCAAACCTAAAAATATTATAAATACGTTTATTCTTAGCAAATAAGATAATAACCAAAATAAAAGTTAGGTTCCATTGACAGCTGAGTATGGTAGCCAGTGCCTATAATCCTAGCACTCAAACACTAGGCAGGAAGACTGCCACAACTTTAGGGTAGGCTAGACTACACAGTAGGTTTCAACAGTTTGTATGCAGTGTGAGCTTGTATCTCAAAACAAAAACAGAAAACTAGAGACAAGCCAGGTGTGGTAGAGATCACCCTTACTCCCAGCACAGGAGAGGCAGAAAGTAGTCACCAGCCTGGTCTATCTAGTAAGTTCCAGCCAGAACTTCAAAACAAAACATTTCTACTTGATGAACAAAAGAAAACACAGCTTAAATTTAACATTGGACTCCTTAATGATAAGATCATCCATTTTCAGAAGGCATGGTGACCCAAGCCTTTAATTCCAGCATAATGGAAACAGATGGAGGTCGATCTCTGTGAGTTAAGGCCAGTCTGGTGAACATAGCAAGTTCCAGTCCAGCCAGGGCTACATAGTGAGACCAATGTCTCATAAACAGAAAAGATCAAAGCCAGCAGTGGTAGTGCACACCTTTAATCCCAACACTCAGGAGGAAGAGGCAGGTGGATGTCTGTGAGTTCCAGGCCACCCTGATCTACAGAGTGAGTTCCACAACACTTGCAACCTCTACAAGACTTCAAGGGGAGAAGGTATCATTGTGTATCTGAATGTACACCAATGAAATAATCTCAAAACTGGAAAGATGGCTCGGTGGTTAAGAGCACTGACTGATCTTCCCAGAAGTCCCAGGTTAGATACTCAAAACCCACACACAGCTCACAACTGTCTGTAACCCCAGTTCCTGGGGATCTGATTCCCTCTTCTGCAGTGCCCCTCTGCAGGCACCAGGCATGCATGTGGTATATAGACAACGTGCATGCAAACAAAGCACCCATTCACATAAAATTAAACTTTAAAAAGATTCTCAACAACAGTTTGCATCCTCTGTCCTCCTGAAAGGAGGCTACACACTATCTTTCACATTAGTAAATGCAAAGGAAAACACTCAATATTCTTAGCTAAATGCAAACACTTTAGAATGAAAATCATTAAAACACACTACCAAGAAAGAATAACCTTAGTTTTGTCCCAAATTCTAATCTTCCTTTTAATTTCCAAAATGGTCTTACAGGACCAGGAAGATGGCTTGAGGACAAGCCTGACAATCTGAGTTCAATCCCCAGTACCCCCATGATGGAAAGAGAAAACCAACTTCCGCAAGTTGTCTCCCACCTCCACATGTGCTCCAAACACATACAAATAAATACATGTAAATAGTTTCATTAAAAATAGATCTTACAAATCAAAAGGTTCTAAAGAATATCAATGTGTCCTTCCTATTCACAATCATGAAATAAAGCAGGCAGAGGAACTGCAATCTTACCTTACAGATTTTTTTTCATAAAAGGTACTCATAAATGCATTATGTAATCTAAAAGATGAGTCCATGGCTCTAAAACTCTCCACAACTCTACACTCCCAACATTCTTTCTTACAGTCTGCAAAACTGGGGAGTAAGCAACTACACAAAAATGTTCTGCACAAAGCTGAAGGTAGCTTAGGAACGCAATATCCTCAGAGCCTTGACTTCAATCTCCCCTCAGGAAACTTCCCTGGTTGGCTATTCACTTTTCTCTGAATGGTTTCTCCTTATTCTTCAGTCCCTGAAAACAACGAAGCAGAAACCTGGCTGATTAATGAAAATAAAAAGAGTCTTAGCTTTCTCTAACCCAGTGGTGCACTCAAACTCTTCAATGGAAAGGAAAATGCTGTCCATTATACAACCTGGTCAGCACTTGTCAGGTACAAAACTCCTACACCACCTACCCAAACTATCACAGCACACAGGCACTTAGTAAATAAACACAAATCTTTTACCCTTTAGCACATCAGTGAAACCAAAGGTTTCTAGGCACCTAACTATTACGCGGTTTTTCTATTACACAAGAACAAAATCAAGTAAAAACGGGTCTCATCTTTTCAAAGTGGACATGAAAGTGGATTTTCAAGCAATGAAAGATGGAAACTGAATCCAAGACTCCGTCAAGAGAGAAAACGATTTCTGGAATTTCCTACTTTTAGGGACAAAAGAACTTACAAATTCAATACACATTTCTCTTAACAAAGAACTCCTCTGCTGCACCCCCACCCGGGCCCCTACTTTGCAGGTTCTACCCTTGTTTCTAGGGCCCCCTTCACTCACCATGGTTCCTTATCTTCTGCATCAAAGGCCTCTCCACTGGATTCTTCACTACAGCATTTGTGCCCTGCCCCTTCCAGACCTTCTGGGGCACCTCAGGACAAATACACATGCAGTCCCCACCCCTGTGCAGCCCACCACGGTTCTACACCCATCAGGGCTCTCCCAGCTTCCCTTCTCTTACTCCCCATTCCATCCTTTAAATTCCAGGGCCCAACTCTTCCTTGCTCATCTTCTCAGGCTGCTTGAAAAGTCAATCTTTGCACTACACTATCTTGACCTTGTTGAACCTCTTCACTAAACAATTCCCCAGCCCCCTCCCCCCGCCCCCCGGGTCCCGTCCCAGAGCCCTGTAATTCCTGACACCCTCTTCTAGCGTCCTTTCAGCTTTTTCTTCCAGAACTGCCTGTCCTATTAACGCCCAGCTCTAAACTCTCGTTCCTTTAGTCCTTCCACAAACGCTCCAATTTCTGACTCCACCTGGTTGTAATCCAGGTCTCCTTCTGTCTCCCTCACTTTGCAGAATTTACACCCATCAGCCAGCTATTGGCCTACACCTTGTGGATCCCACCCCAGCCGATCCCAGCCCCTCAGCTCATCCCTGGCTCGGCACTAGTTCACACCCTTGTCACGTCTGGCTCTTAATCACTCTCTCTCCTACTCCCAACTATTACGCGGTTCTGCTCCTTGTCTTCCACTTACAACTCTTCTGCCCCTGGCACCCCTCACCCCAACACCACCCACCTGCCAAGCCTTGTCTCTTCCAGACCCCTGCTCCTAGCCCTGACCCCGGATCCCTCTTCCCAGCCCCGGGCTTCCTAACCTCATCCCGGGGACAGCCTGGGTTTCCTTTTCTCTCCTCTTCCCGGCTCCTAACCCTTTCTCCTAATCCTCATCTCAAACTCGGCACCCGCTGCCCCCGCAGCGTGCCTTCCCCTCTCTCGCCTCAGGGCTTTCACCTCAGAACCCAGACGTCGCCCACCCCGCCAAAAACGCGCAGCGCCCGCGCGCCGGGGCTGTCGCCGCCCGTCGTCCCCGCCCCGGGCGCCCCAGGCCTGCCGGCGTCGCGATCCCGCCCCCTGCCGCCGCTCCTCCCGCCCGCCAGGCGCGCGCCGCCTTTGTCGCCCCTCACCCGGTGTGTGAGAGGCTTGTTTTCCTCCTTTAAAAGGGGACGGGAGGGGAGGGCCGGCACGCCGGGGCCGGGTGTCCCGGCCCCCGAATGTCCGCGCGGGTTCCCAGACACCGCAGCCCCCCACACCCCCCCCGGGCCGCCTCCTCGGCCGCTCCGCCGGCCCTCCGCCCCCTCCCCAAGCACCCCCTCTATTTACCGCCATCATCAGCACGCGCGAGCTGTCACCAGGGCGCGGAGACCAGCGAGCAGACCACGCCCCCTGCCGCCCATTGGTCCGCCGGCCACAGCCCCGCCCCCAGGGCCCCGCATTGCGCCAACGGCGCGCCTCCCGGCCGCGACCCCTGGCCTCAGCACCCTCTCCGCGGGTTCGCGCCGCGGGCACCAAGTTCGGGTCAGCCGCGACCCCGAGGCCGGCCGGCGTGAGGGGGCAGGCGCGGAGTAGCGCGGGAGAGTCCCCGGCAAAGTTTGGTTGAGGCACCAGAGGATACAGAAGATTTCTAGACAAAGAGACTCTTAAAGGTGCAGAGTCTAGTGTCTGACCCTCCTTCTTAAAGGGCCAGACACTCTCCCCAGCCCACCCCTTTTCTTCCCCGGGATGTGTGAAGTAATTCTGAGCGAGTACTGCTCACTCTGAGGCTTACCTTTAATATGCCTCACCGCTCCAAAGAGGCCTTTTCCACTCCTGCTTGCTTTGGGGGTTTGTTATTTTCTTGACGGCGAAGCAAGCGGCAGCCAACGAACCCTGGAGTTCCCGAGGCAGCATTTGCAAAAGTTAACTCTTGGCGCCCAGACAGGCACACACGTGTGGACTCTTGCCACTGATGACCCAGGCGGGATTCAGCTGTTTATGAAAATCCTCTTCAACCGGAGGATTTTGATCGTTGCCCCCAAATGGGGACTAGGAAATAAATCAGACCGAGGTGACAGTGGCCCTAAGGACTTCCGAGAAGGATGAAATCCATTCTGAAACAGAAAGGAAAGACTGGCTTGCAAGGTAGGCAAGCTTCATGGGAACACTTCCTGACAGACCTTGCGGGGAGGATCCCTCCAAATAAGATAAAAAGTGTTACAACACCCAAGACAAGGCTAAGAAGGATAAAGACATTTTTAGCTTAAGAAAAACAAAAGGAAGTAAATGTATATTATATGCTACAGTGATTCAAGGCTTTATGTCTATAAATAGGAAATAAGGAAGCAAAAATGGCAATCATTAAAAAATAAAGCCAAACGTGGTAATCAAAGCAATCAGGAGGCAGAGGCAGGAAGATGGCATTAAGCCTTAGGACTCTATAGACTGCATGGTAAGTTTGGGAGTTTTGGATAAGTAACAAGACCCTGTCTCCAATGTAGCATAGGAAGAGACTGAGGCCCTAGGTTCAGTTCCTATGGTGGAGGCCATGTTACCTTTAACAGTTCTGTTTATGGAATTTTAAGTTGTAACTCCTTAAGTGAATGTAATAATAATTTTTTACAGCTGTTTTTCCTTCTCTTTTCCCAGTTCCCAACAGCTTTCTTAGAGAAGACAGTTAAGTGTCTTACTCAGAGTTCCTAACAAGGTGCTTTTCAGAGTGAGGACTTTAAGAAAGCTGCGTGCTCAGAGTAGCTAGGAGGAAAACAGTCGCACCACCGTGAGCACACATTACACCTGTGGTTCCCCAAGTCTGTGCCCAGGGGAGTGCATAGGCTCTTAAGGTTCTTACAGAGGTTCTCTGAGGCCCAAACTAGTTTTAAAATAATATTGGAAGCCATCGGTCTTTGTTGTGGGAATGTCATTTGCACTGACAATAAAAAAGGAAGGGCAAAGCTCAGTGGGTAAATGTACTTGCTGCTAAGCCTGCCTTCCCAGTGTCCTCCCCTGGATGCACACAGTAGAAGAGCACAGGCTTCTGCAAGTTGCCCTCTGACCCCTGCACAATAAGCACAATACACACACACACACACACACACACACACACACACACGATTTAAGGATGATGCTGTCGAGATTGTTCAGCCTATGAAGCACTTACCACCAAGCCTGACATCCTAGATTTGATTCAGGGACTACAGAGGAGAAATAATCCCCAACACTGTCCTCTCACAGCAACATTCGGGTACCTAGTATTATAGCAGCTCCTAATCCAGCCTTCTCATCCCTTTAACTGGCAGCCCCAGCATGCCTGTCACAGCCCCAGCCTTGCCTTTCCTACACAACCAAAGATTCCCACTGTTAGATTTAGCTCCAGGACTCTCCACATTTTCCTTTTAAAGTGCTCTCTCTCTCTGTGTGTGTGTGTGTGTGTGTGTGTGTGTGTGTGTGTGTGTGTGTGTACCCACACACTAGTGTGCCGGTGCATATTAGGGAAAAGTACACATGTGGCATGCTACACCGCTACACCGGCACCTGGTGAAGTCAGCACTTTTGTGGAGTTGGCTCTCTTTCCACCTTACGTGGACTGAACTCCGATCACTTGGCTTGAGTGGCAAGTACCCTTACCTGCCCACCCATCTTGCAGGCCTTAAATTCTCTTATTTTTGATTTTTTAAGACACTGTCTACGTAGTCCTGGCTGTGCTGGCACTCACTATGTAGACCAGGCTAGCCTCAAACTCAAGAGTTCCTCCTGTCTCTGCCTCCTGAGTGCTGGGATTAAAGGTCAGCTGGGCTAAATTCTCTTTTTAATGGACTCCAAGGACAGTTCAGTATAATTTAAGTTACCCTTAAAAATGAGCCTATATGCAGGTAGAGATGGCTCAGGAATTAAGAGTGTTTACTTCTAGAGGAACCCAATTCAGTTCCCAGCATCCATGTCAAAAGGCTCACAATTGTTTATAATTCCAGCTGCAGGGGATCCAATGCCCCCTTCTGGCTTCCTCAAGCACTGCACTTACATGTACACAACACACACACACACACACACCTTTGAAAATATTTTCAAGTTTAGCCCTGCTATGTGATTGGGCCTGGGATGACTAAGTTGGAAAACGAAACAATGCAAGAAAATGAAGAATCTTTGCCTTGGAACTGAGGAGACAGCTCAGTCAGTAAAGTCCTTGCCTGGCACATGAGCACCGAAGTTCAATCCCCAGAACCCAGGTAAAAAAGGCAAGTGTAGAGGACTATGTGTGGAATCTCAGATCTCTGAGGTTTACTGGCCAGCCAGCCTGGCTGAATCGTAGCCCCAGGTGCTAGTATGTATAAAATGATGACAATCACTCACCCTTCCCCTTAAATTTATAAAAATAATCCCAATGTTCACACAACTTAAACCTTCAAGAAGTTATGTAATGACAACTGTGCCCTACAGTATTCTAAGAAGCCCCATCCAGACTTGCACATGAAAGCCAGATGACACACTGGCCTTCTCAGCAGTCATAGTTCACTCTGCTGCCTCTGCCAGCAGAGCCATTATCAGGTGTTGTGTTAGCCAGTTTCCTTCAGTGTTGTGTTTCCATTCATTGACAAGGATGAAGCAAAGTACCCATGTAGCAGTTCTTCAAGCTTGATCTCATGTCACTAGGTTTAAAGCCAGTCAAGTGTGAGCTCAAATGGAAAAGAACCAAATGAAGGGACTGAAGAGACAGCCTAGTAGTTAAGAGCACTTGCTACTCTTACAGAAGACCTAATTCAGTTCCCAGCACCTCCATCTGCCCATAACACCATATCCAGGGAATCTGATGCCCTCTTCTGGCCTCCAAGAACACTGCATGCACACACACACACACACACACACACACACACACACACACACACACACACACACACACTAATAATTAAAAACAAAATCTTAAAAAAAAAAAAAAGCTAAAATGAAGAATACCAGAAATGTGCAAGCAAGCCAACTACAACTAACAAGATGTTGACTGTGTATGCTTCTCTTTATCTTTTAGGAACTGAGCCGCTTCTTATGTAGGAGCCTAGAGTCCATGTTTACCGCATTTAACTTCAGTGTTTTCAGGAGTATGTATGTTCAAAATTCTGTCTGCACATTGTCTCATCCACAAAAGATTTGAGGCAACCTATAGAAAGTTCAAAGTAGACAGACTGCAACAAGACCAGATATGGAACAGAAGGCCAAAATGTAGTATTTGTAAATTTTATTGACACCCAAAACATACCTCAATTTTTGAAGTGCTAATAAAATAAACATTAACAACAAAAGCAAAGGGAAATAACAGTGACCAATATGGACAACAGATCCTCCAGCCAGGAAGGTATACTGAGCTTCCCTGCCAGCCAAAGCTAGGGTAAACATGGGCAGCGCCTCACAGCTGATGTAGAAACAAACATGCTCTGGAAAGTCTGCTTAGCTGTCCTCTGAGGACCACGCTACACTTTGTATATCAGCAATTTTCCCAAGCCTACCTATATGTATCTCAAATGCTAGCCTGGTTCACTGCTTCCGCAGCAGGTGTGAGGTAGGGTAAGCAATGGTATCAATGAATGACTTCAAGGCGCAAGTGTGACAAGAGGACAACTTGTGAAGTACAATGCAGAAGACCCTAAACAAACCAAGAGTGGAGAGTCAGGAAAGCATGCCTGCAGTGATTTGAGCAACTCTCTGTCTGCTCAGTGGACTGTGAATGTGGAGCCAACAAGTGTGCTTACATCCTGTGGTAAGAAAAACATTGGGGTGACCAAACAATAAGACATAAGAAGCCTAGTTCATGCTAATCCTAGAGTTAATTCCGCACCTGGGGACTGAATGCCCCTGAATTATTAAGGTAAGAAATAAAATGTGCTTTTAGCTTTGCTACAGCAGCTTAGCCTATGGGTTCACACAATGCAAGCCAGAAAGGGAAACTATCAGAATTCAAAGGATGAAAGCAACAGTCCAACTGACTTGGTTCTCAAATCTCTGCAGCCAACAAGCCAGAAATCGAGAGCAATCCAGTCATGTCACCCAACCATCTCCAGGAGAGGTCCTCAAGCTAAAGGGGGCTCCACCCAGCCCAGCCACACTGCACAGTGTGGCCACTGTGGCCTATACCAAATCCTCAGGAACAGGGGACACATACTGTTTTCACCTTCAGTGCTGGCAGGGACAACCCTGTTCTACCTTTACCCTACAGCAGGAAAGCCCAAGCTTCTCCATTCTTCACAATTACCATTCTTGAAGACAAGCCAAATCCAGTTAAGGCATGAAGTAAAAAACAGCTGTGATGGGGTCAGGAGGGGAGTCCAGAGCCCCAGAACACATGCTACAGCTGGGAACCAGCTGGGGCCAGGGACAAGGACCCTGCGTACAGCACCTGTTCCTCCTGGGCAATACCCTGGTGACAGCTTAGATGGGGGCAGCTGCCAGTCACTAGCGAATTCCAGCCACTGGCACTTGCTGCTGTTTTCGGATCTTGTTGAAGAGTTCCATGTACTGTATCATGGTATCTGCTGGCCCGTACACAGCATCATGTCTATTTCCAAATACTGTGGGGGGCCCTGGTGTGTGGCTACCTAGAAAACTCTGTAGGAACTCAAGCAGGAGGCTCCAGCAGTCACTAGCCACCACACAAGGGCCATACTCCACCTGGGACAGAAGAACAGACAGCAAGGGTAAGGACAAGGATGAGGCCTGTTTCACTCTTCGCTCCCTCCTCCTGCCACTGCTACCACTGAAAGTCACAACTGAAAAGATTTAGAGAATCTGGGCCCTGGAGGTTCCTTAAAACAAACAACAACAACAACAACAACAACAAACAAAAACAAAACAAAGCAAAAACCTGCCATTAGATCATTTTCTGAACTACCAAGGATGCTCCCCAGACTCACTTTCCTCTGGTTTTCACTTTGCAACAGGATCTAACTGTGCAGCTCAAGCTGGCCTCAAACTCAGAATCCTCTGGCCTCTACTTCATTAGAACTGAGACAGGAGGCATGCACCAGCTCTCCCAGCCTTGGAGCTCCTTATTCTATACACTGCTTCACAGGAATGTCAGTCACAACTACAGTCACAAGGCCTCTTGACAGCCTGAATCCCTTAGCCAAATGCCTTTCAGGGCATTTCTTTTCTTCTCTTTCTCTCTCTCTCTCTCTCTCTCTCTCTCTCTCTCTCTCTCTCTCTCTCTCTCTCTCTCTCTCTATTTGTTGTTGCTGTTGTTTTCAAGACAGAGTTTCTCTGTGCAGCCCTAGCTGTCCTGGAACTTGCAGGTTGTGTTTCAGCTTTGCTTGCTTACTAAATGATACATTTCAAAAGACAGGCTCTGCAAGCTTATATCTGTTATATCTTATTTTTGAAATCTCAGTTAATGCTGGACACATGATAGGCTTTGGACTTTCACTTCTAAAGCTATCTACCACCATATCCCCCATATATCACCTTCAATCCATATGTATTTAGGCTCAAAGAAGAAGGCTATCAGTCAATGAAGATGCTTGCCACCAAGCCTGATAACCTGCATTCAATCCCTAGGGCCCAATGGTAGAAGAAAGACCTGACTGCTCTGATCTCCACACACGTGCTGTGCATGTATACACCACGCCAGCCATAAGTGAACGTAGCAAGTTTTTTGACTAAAAAACAACTAGATGAAGGCATCTCATCTGGATATTCTTGCTCGCCATGAAAACTGACGAATGCTGAAAGGAAAGTGTAGTTTTGTTCCACAGCTCTGAGGCCTCTCATAAAACATACTAAGAAGGGGGTACAGGCACATGACTGACATCCCACCTCCCAAGCACCCTTCAGAAAGCTGTCTCTCCCAGCCCTTCCTGGGAAGGGTGGTTGGCATCTCTGCATCCTTACTCCTCTGCTTTCCTGGGTTGTGCCTTCAGCCTCTCTAACCTTTGACCCGAGTGAACCCACGTCAATCCTAGGCCAGAGACGGAATAGCTAAAGAAGAGACAGAAGAACCCTAGCGAGGTGCTGGAGAGATGCTCAACAGTTAAAATCATGTGTTGCTTGCTCGTGGGACTGGGGTTCGTTCCTAGCACACACATAGTGACTAACAATTTCTTTGCCTCCAAATCCAGGGCATCAACCAGATGCCCTCTTCTGCCCTCTGTGGGCATTGCACACATGTGGTACACAAAACATACCCACAGGCAAAATACCCATGTACACAAACAAAAAAATAAATCTAAAAAATTTCCTAGAGAAACAGGCATGGTGGCTCACTCCTATAATCCTAGCACTTAGTAGGCTGAAATAGAAGGATTGCATGAATTCATGAACAGGCTACAGTACGACTTCTCTCTCCCCTTTTTTCCTCTCTCTCCCCTTTTTTCCTCTCTCTCTCTCTCTCTCTCTCTCTCTCTCTCTCTCTCTCTCTCTCTCTCTCTCTCTCTCTCTCTCTCTCTCAGGTGTATGCTGTATGTTCAGCACCACAAAAAACCAGGCCTGGTGAAATACACCTGCAATCCTAGCACTCAGGAGGTGAAGGCACAGAATTCAAGGCAAATGAGACTGTCTTATAAAAATAAATAACATAAGAAAGAGTATAGTATAGTGGTACACTCCACAATCTCAGTGCTTGTAGGCAGAAACAGGAGGACCATAAACTTATCATCCTTTGCTACACAGTAAGTTCAAGGCCTGAGATATGAGTCTACCACCCCCCCCCCAAACAAAATATCCCTATAGTAGAGGCAGGCGAGATACTAAGTGGGGTGGGAAAACTTCCAGAACCCTTACTGTGCAGCCCATAGCATATTCTGCTTGTCCTTCCCCAAGGTCTTACCTCCACAGAGATGCCACGGGCACTGGGCCCCATTGTGACTGTGCCCACCTTCACCAGGAAGTCACAATACTGGTAGCGGGTACCCCGGGTCTCAATCTTGCTGGCTTTGGCACTCTGGAAAAAGCCCTTGAGCTTCACCATGAGCACATCGAAGTTGGTGTCAGCAATAAGGCAAGGCCCATTCTCAAAAAGGGCAAAACAGCTCAGGGGGTACTCGGAGTTATGCATCACGTACATCAGCTTCCCAGCCTGGCCTGCAAGGGACAGATGGCCCACTCATGATTAGGACTGTGTCAACATACCCCAGGATAGCTCAAGTGCAGCAAACGAGACCAGTTGGAAGTTGGTACCCTGGCAGTCTGAGAAGGGAAAGGATCCTTAAATGCTACCCTTTTCCAGAGAAGCCAGGCATCTGGAAAAGCCAGCCCCACAACAAGGGCTATACACACCTGAAGAGCACCAGGGGATTCTCAGGGTGTTGAGAGCAGTTGTGTGGTGAGTTCACAGGTGGCTACTTTATCATGATGATTAGTAATCCATACAGAGACTCTCTTCTACCTTATCATCTGTAATAAATAAAACTAAGGGATGGTGGTGTTGCTTGGCAACAGGTACTGGCCTAGCCCTAAGTTCCAGCCCCAAAACCTCAAACATAAAAGTAAAACTAAAACAGAAGTAATAACATCTGGTATATAACTCTGGACCTCAGCTAATGCCTCCTTTGAAATCAAAATGCTCTTACAGAGGCTTTGGAATAGGGAGCACAGACGGCCACAGCCATGCTGAGCTAAGTGTGTCTTTTTGCCATGCCTTAAAAAGCTGGCAGTTGACTGGGCATTGGTGGCACACACCTTTAATCCCAGCACTCGGGAGGCAGAGGCAGATTGATCTCTGTGAGTTCAATACCAGCCTGGTCTACAAGAGCTAGTTCCAGGACAGCCTCCAAAGCCACAGAGAAACCCTGTCTCCAAAAACCAAAAACCAACTAACAAACAAACAAAACAAAAAAAAGCTGGCAGTTGTTGCAAATGTTAATGCACCACTGGAAAGCAGAGTGTACCATGAAGGAACTTTAGCTCTAGGACCTGAAGCTATGCTCCTCAGCCCCTTCCCCGTCTCTGTCAAATGAGTTTCCTTTAGGATGTACTGTTGTCTAGTTGGTTAGATTTGGTTTGATTTCTTTTTCTTTTCTAAGTTTATTTTTATTTCATGTTCACTGGTGTTTTGCCTGCATGTATGTGGTATGAGGGTGTCAGAAGCCCTGGAATTGGAGTTACAGAGAAGTGTGAGCTGCCATGTGGGTGCCAGGTTGTGGGTTTCTCCCTGCTTATCTCCTGCTTCCACACAGCTACCTCACTTCCTGTCTGTCTATAGAGACCTCCAGACCTCTATGGCAAGCAAGTGGCAAGCTCCATTCTCTGACCTTCAGAGAGGCTTTATTTGTACAAGTCAGATTATCACCACAGCAGGTCCTGTGGAAGAACAGCCAGAGCTCTTAATGGCTGAGCCATCTCTCCAGCCATCCCCTCCCCCTTTTCTTGTTTTGTTTTTAGACACAGGGTTTATCTGTGTGGCCCTGGCTGTCCTGGAACTCCTGGAACTCACTCTGAGGACCAAGCTGGCCTCGAACTCAGAGATCCACCTGCCTTTGCCTCCCAAGTGCTGGGATTAAAGATGTGCACTACTGCCACTCAGCTTGGTTTGATTTTTCTAAACAGGGTCTTGCTACATAACCTGGAATGTGACTATAACTCCCTAATGCTGGAATTACAAGAGTGTGCTACCAAAGCTGGCTTGATTTCCTTGTCACTTATTGTGTGGTGCCAGAGATAGAGTGTGCAAGACTCTGGGATCTAAGTTAGTGCTCTCCACTCAACAGCCCAGCCCACTCACTGATTCTACTGGTTTTCTAGACCCTTTTTCTTCAAAGACAGGTTATTAATATTAACTATGTATCTCTGGATAGCCTGGAATCCACTCTGCAGACCAGGCTGCCTAAAACTCAAAGAGATCCACCTGCTTCCCAAGTGCCGGGATTAAAGGCATGCCCCACCACGCCTGGCTTGCACCCAACTCTTAAAGTGGATTCTAAGGATCTAAACTCAAATGCTCATGCTTGCAAGATAAGAAGTTTACCAATGAGGTCGTCTCTCTAGCTCCCCAATTTATTTTTTTAAATTTACATTTATTTATGTTGTGGGGCAGGGGCACATGTGTGTCTTGACCTGTATAATTCAGAAGAGGGCACTTAGGAGAATCTGTTCTCTCCCTCCACCACGTAGGTCCTGGGGATAAAACTCAAGTATCAGACTCAGTGACAAGCACTTTTACCTGCTACACTGTCTTGTCAAAACCCCCTCAAAAAAAAAAAAAAACAAAAAACAAAACAAAACCCTTTTTAAAAGAAGGTAAGGAGTCCACAACATAAAACAAAAGTGGCTCAAGCCTATAATGCTAGCACTGGAGGGGCTGAGGTTGGGACTGGGAAGAGCTACAAAAGGAGCCCTAGTCTCTAAATAGATACACATTGCAGCTCTTGTGTACTCAAGAAGCCTAGGCAGTATAATGGTCTCAAGTTTGAGGCCAGCCTGGGCTACACAGAAAGTCCCCGTCTAAAAAAGATAAATAGGGCTGGGAAGATAACTCAATGGGTTAAGCTCTTGCTGCCAAGCCTGACAACCTGAGTTTGATCTCCGAGACCCATAGGATGGTATGAGAGCCCCAGTGGCTGCAAGTTGTCCTCTGACTTCTACTTCCTTGTTAGAGTCCATGTATATACACATACGGAATAAAAATATAAATAAACACACAAAGCTACTTTAAAAAATGGGAATAGGGGCTGGGAAGATAACTCAGTGAGAGCCTAAGTTCTAATCCCCAGCACCCAGGTAAAAAAGCCTGGAGGGCTGCACATGCCTGTGACCACAGCACTGGGAGCAGAGTTAGATGGATCCCGAGACTTCAGTGGCCGGCTGAAAGCTACACAAAATGACGAGCTTCCAGTTCAGTGAGAAGTTCTGGCTCAAGGCAATCAGGCAAAGCCATAGAAGAAACCACCCCACATCCAACAGCCTTCTCTAGCCTTCACAGATGTGGGCATGCACCCACACTCAAGGGCATACCCGCTGTCCCCCCCCCAGACACCAAAATAAACACACACACACACACACACACACACACACACACACAATGGATGGATGGATGGATGGATGGATGGATGGATAAAAAGGGTCTAGTTAGTCGGTTGATGGTGGTGCACGCCTTTAATCCCTGTACTTGGGAGGCAGAGGCAGGAGGATCTCTATGAGTTGGAGACCAGCCTGATCTACAGAGCGAGTTCCAGGACAGCCCAATGCTGTTACACAGAGAAACCTGTCTCAAAAAAAACAAAAACAAAACAAAAAAGGGCAGGGGGGAAGTCTGGTAATGATAGTCCTAGCCCAGCATGCACGAAGACCTGGGCTCTATTCCCAGCACTACATAAACTGCATGTGGTGATGTATACCTAAGATCCTAGCACTGGAGAGGTAGAAGCAGAAGGATCAGAAACACAAGTTACAAAGCAAGTTCAAAGCCAGCCTGAGCTACAGAAAGCCTCATCTCAAAAACCTAACTACTTAATATAAAATAAAAATTTAAAGAGTGATTACCTGAAAGGGACAAGAAATTTGAGACTTCAGCATAAGAAAAGATCAAAGGAAAAACAAGACTTGGAGGATGTGGAGGGGCAGGAAAGATGGTATTCTAGCAGGGAGAAGAAGCTGTCGAGATGGCTCAGCAGTTCTGAGCACTCACTGTTCTGTCAGGAGACTAGAGTTCAGATCCCACTCCCACACTGGGCTGCCCACAAGTGCCTGTAACTTTAGCTCCAAGGGATCCTACACTTCCTGCTGGCCTCCATGGGCATCCAGATACTCAAAGAAAATAAAGCTGGGTATAGTGGGGCACTTCTTTAATCTCAGTACTTGGGAAGCAGAGGTAGGCAGATCTTTGTGAGTTCAAGGCCACCCAGGCCTACATAGTAAATTCCAGAACAGCCAAGGCTACATAGTGAGACCCTGTTACAAAAAAAGAACCCACAAAATTAATGAAGTAAAACAAATCCTTTGTTTAAAAAGTTAGTGATGAGGGCTGGGGAGATGGCTCAGAGGTTAAGAGCACTGCCTTTTCTTCCAGAGGACCTGAGTTCAATTTTCAGCAACCACATGGTGGTTCACTAACATCTGTAATGGATCTCATGTCTTCTTCTGGTGTGCAGGAATGCATGCAAGTAGAACACAATATATATATGATATATGTATAAAAAACAAATAAATAAATATTTTTTTAAAAGTTAGTGATGGATAGAGGGGAAAGATGGCAGGAGTTGGGGAGTTCAGTGCCTCCCTGTATTGCACTGGACTCTCTACTGCCACCTGCTGAATTTAGCAAGCTCTGCATGGAACCATCTATGCACTGCCAATTCACACTTTTCATCTCTTCAAATCCATTAGCAGCATGTCAGCCCTCAGAGTCACACTCTAAATTATTTCACTCTGTTCTCAGGTCTACATACTTTAATTACATATAAGATTCATACTACATGAAGCTGCACTGCCTTGAAATTTTTAAAAAGCAATTAAGGACTTTGTGTGAGTAGAAAGGGGAGTTGCTAGGGATTGAACTCAGGGCCTTATACATGCTATGCAAATGCTCTACCAGTGAGCTAGCATCAACTCTTAGGATATTGTTTTTAATATTTTATTTTATTTTTTTAATATTTTATTTTATTTTTATGTATATAACTGTTTTGCTTTTCATGTATGTTGGTGTACCAGGTGTCCATAGAGGGCACTGGGCATTGGATTCCCCTAAGACTGGAGTTTAAAAGGTTGTGAGCTGCCATGTAGGTACTGAGAATCAAACCTGGTCCTCTAGAAGAACAGTCAGTGCTCTCAACTGATGAGCTATCACCTCAGCCCCAACACTATTCTTTAATAAAGAAAGCACTTCTGGTTGTGCTAGACAATTTTTGTTTCCCAAGAAAGGTTCTCACTCTCTAGCCCAGGCTGGCCTTGAACCCAAGTTCAGTTCCCAGTACCCATACCCACCTGTAAGGCTAACTCCAGGGGATCTGACACCACGGGCCTCTAAAGGCACCTGAACTCAGGTGCACATATCCACACACAGGAGCACTAGTGCGCATATCCACACACACACACACACACACACACACACACACACACACACACACACACAATTAAAAAATTTTAATTAAACAAGTAGCTCAAACTGCAATCTGACCACCACAAATAGATGCCAATGACTATGAATAATTGTAGGACTCCAAGCCGGGTCCAAACATCTGCTCGCAGTCATCTACTGACCTTGGCTGCCCAGGGTGGAGGCAGCTGTGTGGTAAGTCTCACAGTCCACACAAAATGTTCCTTGTTTCTCTGCCCCAAGCATCTCCAATTTCCTGGTGAGGAGCTCCACCGTCTGCTGGACACTCTTGCCCTCAGCCACAGGCATCTGGGACACACTGAGAAACAGAACAGTCAGCAGTGTCCAGAGACAAACATGCTCTGGCTGAGCCACTCATTCCCAAATAGTTACCAGATCAACAGGACTAGGAGTTACTTTAGATAACACTAACTCTGATCCTGCCCCTTAAACTGAGAAAGGAAGAGGCCCACAGTCCAAGAGTTCCTTTAACAGGCAGAACACAGGTCTCAAGTGTCTCACACAGGGACATGGAACTTTCTACCACATCAGCATTCCCAAGTAAGGTACAAATACCAACATTAAGTGTTGATTCTAGGTAGCACACACTGCACACATTCAGTGTCACTGAGTTGTACAGTGGATGTGATTGATGGTTTACGTGCCAACATGACAGGACCTAGAAGCTTGGAGATAGGGTCTTACAATGCCGCCGAAGATGATCTGGAGTTCACTGAATTAGCCTGAGCTGATCTCACTCTTTTAGCAATCCTTCTGTCTCGGCCTCCCAGGTGCTGGAATTATAGGGGTATACTTGGCTGAGACCTATTTCTTAAACAAACTCCTGACCCTGTCTGTGAGATTCTTATTTAACTAAGGTGTGGATAAATCAGCTGAGTAGGACACCACACGTGCTCTCGCGCACGCGCACACACACCCAAACACACACACCCCCACACACCCCTACCTACCTCTTGACTATGGACATAATGTGACCAGCCACCTCATTCTATTTAAACTCAACTAGTGAGCCAAAATAAACCCTATCATAAGCTGCTTTTGTCAGGTATAGAGCCCCAGGAGGCTGGTGGATAATATTCTGGACATTGTGGACAGAACTTTCCCACTATCACAGAGTTCCATTTAAAGGCACTAAGAACAAAGAGAACGCATCCCTCGAGTGTATACGCCTAGAAAAAGAGACAATAGTCGTTTCAAGGACCAGTGAGCAATACATAAAACAGAAGAGTCACTAAACTGACACTGTGACAGAAACTCTGTGATTTTGAGAGAGTTGAACCGATACTAGTAGGAAGGGAAACCTTTTCTCTGTATAATGAACCCTAGGCAGGCAGGCATTGGTGGAGCACTCCTGTGATCCCAGGATGCAGGAGTCAGAGGCAGGTGATCGACAGCCCATAAAAACATATACAGAAATGTTTTATAGGGCCCAGTGACTCTGCTGTGATTTCTATTTTCACTGCTGACAGGTACTTTTTACGGTGTGATGAGGTTGAGATAAGGCTCCTGGTGTCAACTAATTTGCACGTATAGTAGTCACTAAAAACCCTGCAAGAGCCTGGGTTTCCTGAAGAACATCCCACACACACATTATACAGAACAGCTGGGAAGACACACACCACTACCAAGATTTTTTTTAACGTGCTGAAGCCTAGTACTTTGGAATTAATGCCCTGAAGAAAAGCACGGTGTCCAGACATTACCAATCACCTCTCTTTTTCCAAGTGAGATTTAAAACACGTTTCAGATAAAAAACAAAAAAAAACCCAAACCTGACTCAAACATGTAGGAAGTGATTCTTGGATAGTTAATGTGCCTGGAACCCCGACCTCCAAACCTCCAACAGCTCCTTTTCCTCTCCCTCTGACATTAGACCAAATTAAAGCCAGGCTATTATTACTGCAAGCAAAATGTAAAAGTCACTTTCTCCTAGAGCGCCCCCCTCTTTTTTATCGCTGCCTGCAAATAATTCTTAGTGCGAAAGCCTATTCCCAACTTTTAGGTCCTATTGGCGACAATACTATGGCCTGACGGACATGAAGAAGTACCAAGAAAAAGAAGGTACGACTCCTGACAGGTTCCTGGAATGAAGAGTTGGCTTTGCCAAAAGGATGCGCCTGGGAAGGAAGAAGCACCACACGGCGTCCCTTGCTGCAACACGACCCGAGGACATCTTTGTCAGCCCGCGAGGAACCGAGAGCTTCCGTCCCGATCCCCCTCCTGGGGCCTTCACGACCCCAAGCTCCGTCCCACAAGAGCCCCTGCAGTCCTACCAAGTCACTCCCATGGCGCAGGGTCAAAGGGGTGGCACTGCCAAACACTCGAAGTCAAGGGATCCAGAGGCCCCTGGAGGTAGAGCCGCCTAAAGCAGGATGCAGGCTCCGGAAATACGCAAAATCTGAGCGCCAGAGCGGTACACCCACAGAAGGGAGGCGTGCCCGGGCGCTCCAGCGATGAACGAATTCCGTCATCAGCCCGGCTCCGCCCCCAGGGCGCGCTTTGCTTTGACAGGACCTCTCAGGCTACATTCATGAATTCTGTCTGGAAAAGGTGACTTGGGACATCCACCCACTTCCGTACAATGAGATTACCTGAGAATCTGGGGAGTCCAGCTCCCGCCCCGGAGCTCCTGGAGAGATGGCGGTATATGAGGCACTTCCGGCCTCCGAACGCTGGGGGGCGCTGTGAACTCTCGGTGACCTCCCGAGCACCGGAACACAGGGCGCAGACACAGTCCTAGTTTTAAACCGGCTTCCCACGTGTGAGTAGCATCGGCAAGTTTTTCGAGAAAAATGCCCAAATTGAAGGTGGCCCGCGGGGCCCGGAATCAGGAGAAGCATGCACCTCTGGCCGAGCAGATTCTGGCTGGGAATGCAGTGCGCGCGGGGACCCGAGACAAGCGGCGGGGACGCGGGGTTGAAGAGGAGGAAGAGTATGTTGGACCCCGGCTGAGCAGACGCATTTTGCAGCAAGCCAGGCAACAGCAGGAGGAGCTCGAGACTGAACACGGGACTGCAGACCAGCCTGCAAAGCCACGGGAACGCGCCACGCGGCTGGGTGAGTGACACGGGCTGGAGTGGTGGCATGGGCCGGACTAGCTCAGTCCATCCGGATACGGGTTTGGAATTACAAAGAGGAGGCAGTTTTTCCTTCCCGCGTGGTCCTTCACTTCAACGCGTACCTTCTGGAACCTACCTCAGAGTTCCAACAGGAAGTAATCACTCACACCAAGTTCCAGTATTTATTCTCTGGGCTTGTGAAGTATGACTGTGTTTCCTGTGCAATGCTTTGAACTGTGTTAAGAGTTCAGGCAGTTCTAAGCCGGGCGGTGGTGGCACACACATTTAGTCCCAGCACTCGGGAGGCAGAGGCAGGCTGATCTCTGTGAGTTCGATCCACAGAGAAACACTGTCTTGAAACCCCCCCCCCCAATAAAAAAGAGTTTAGGCAGTTCTGATACCGAAATAAACAATGTACTCGTCCTTGCTTTTAGCACCGGAAGTCTACCCCAAGGCAGAGAATATTAAATAGAGTAACATATTCCAGCAATGAGCAGCGGTGCTCGCCTGTAATCCCAGCAGGTGAGAAGCTGAGGCAGAAGAAGGCCCTCGTGGACTACATAGTAAGGTCCAGATCAGCCTGATATACATGGTATACCTCTATCGATCGAGACAGTAAAAGAAAATGAATATATTCCTATTCAAAACAACAACAACAAACCCGCCATTAATTCAACAGGCCAGGCACCCCAGTTTTGTGCCCTGCCGACTAAGATATAAAAAACATGGGAAATGTTCCATTAACCGAGGCAGGAAAACAGTTTAGAATCGAGTGGGGGTGGGCGGCAGAGATGAGTGGGAAAGTACCTGATACTTGTCTCATTGGGAAGGTTGACCTCCAGTTTCTTAGTCTTGCCTTCTTATTCTAAAAGCAGTATTGAGATGATTGAATATGGCTTTAGGGCCATAGTAGCTTTACTTCCTTGTTTTGAGGTAGGGTCTCATTCCCAGGATGGCCTCAAACTCTGTATGTAGGTGAGGATGACCTTGAACTACTGATTTTTGCCTCTGTTTTTCCAACTGATGGCAATATAGATATTTGACACCACACCTGCCCTTAAATTTTTGTTTTTAAATTACGATACTGTGTCTCCTTAAGTTACTCATGCGGGACTTGAACTTGCTCTGTGACCAGAGCAGGCCTGAGTTTTAGGTTTTCCTGTGTTGCTGTCTGCAGATTCCGGTTTGAAACCATGCATTTGATGACTACTCCCAGCTTTTTCTCTCAGACATAGTTCTTTCAGTAAACTAACATCCCTATATCCACCTGTCTACCTGACATCTCACTGCTTGCTCCATGGAGTCTCTTAGCACATTAGCCTCCCCTTGCTCAAGGCTCCTCTTTCTCATTCTACATCAGGTTTGTCAGTAAACCCTGATGATTTGTGTCTTCAGGATATATCCACTTCCTTAGCTTGGAACATCCTCCTGTTTGAGTTCCCTTGAATCACTGTGGGAGCATCATCATTTACTGTTCTCTAACGTCTGTAATCCATTCGTCAGCTAGTGATCAGTGACAACCTGTTGGGTCCACCTCTGCTGACCAGATGCTAGGGAGGTGATGAGAAAATTCAGTTGGTGAAATACATGCTTTGGAAGCAAGAGCCCCTGACCTCAATACACAGCAGCTCGTAATCCCAGAACTAGGGGGTTGAAGACAGATTTCCTGGTCTACATAGTGAGCTCCAATCAGCCAGAGCTACACAGAGAAACCCTGTCTCGAAAAACAAACCAAAAAAAGGCACTTATTTTTTCAGAAAGACGAGAGTTTGGTTCCAAGTATTCACATGCCAGACCACTGCTATCTATAACTCCAATTCCAAGGGCTCATATGCCCTCTTCTGACCTCTTTGGGCACCAGGGACATTTATGACTCACAGGCATACACATAAAATAGTGTATATAAGTCTAAAACAAAATTAAAAAAAAAAACCAACAAAACATGGGTCTCGCTGGACATGCTCTGCGTACTCTCCTGAGCTATGTGTACCCTTAGTCCAATTCTGTTGCAAATGACCTGTTGTTATATAATATTTCAACTCCTTTGGTTTGTTAGACTCTTCCAGGGTCTTTGCCAGCTATGTGTGGTGTTTCAAAAGTCAGCCAGGTGTATTGGCACGTGACTTTAAATCTGAGCACTAAGGAAGCAGAGGCAGACAGATTTCTGTGAGCTTGAGCAAGTTCCATACCAGCCAAGGTTACATGGTCAGACCCTTGTCTCTCAAAAACAACAACAAAAACAAACAAACCAAGAGTTCAGTGTTAGAATTACAAACATGGACCACACTGTCTAACACTTGGGAGGTAGAGACAGAAGAACAGCCTCAGGGCAACACATAGACTAATAGAAATGGGTTAATTTCAATTAAAAAGCTAAGCAGAAACAAGCCTAAAGCTAAGGCCAAACATTCATAATTAGTAGTAAGACTATGTCATGATTTGGGCTCTGGCAGTCCCAAGAAAGCCTGCTGCTCCGAGTCTGTAACTTCACATGTATATATTGGTTGATTAGAAACCAAATACCGCTGCCTAGCCTTGGGGCCTTCCCGGTTGGATGTACTTTTCCTTTGTGGTCCTATGGTCCTATTTCTGGCTCTGGCTTCTTAATGCCCAACAGTAATATTAAAGTCCTTTTCTAGGATATGAGACACACACTTCTTCCCAAATTGCCCATTCAAAGCCTCATCACCCTCTGCAGTAATCTAAGTGCTTGTGTTGCACCCTGCCTCCACCATGGTTTTAGTTTTAGTACATGATGTAGCTCTGTTGTGCAAGAGGCATAGTGGGGAAGAAGGGAAGGTTAGGACGCGAACTGCCTGCTATGGGCACATCACTTTTCTGTCCCGGTTTGACCTGGGTACAGGGATAGTGCCCACTTCTTGAGGTTGCCTGGACTAACCAGGTTCCATGTGTGTACTATAGGACGGATCCTTCTAGATCACTGGAGACAGCGTGTCAACCATTATTTATTAGCATCACTCTGTTTCGCGTGTTGTATTTTATTGCTCAAGATTCCAAGTCTCTGGGGACAGAAAGATAGTTTGTAACTCTCTGTTCCTTCCTTGTGCACATGTGTATCTCCAGCACCCTGGGCATGCAGTCCATGGCAGAAGTGGACTGACTCAGAAGCCCCATGCTTATCATTTTGTCTTCCCTCTTTAGGTCTGGGAGTGCCCCAGGATGGAACCGACGATGAGGATGAGGAATGGCCCACCCTGGAAAAGGCAGCCAAAATGACCGGAGTGGACCACCAAGCAGAGGTGGTTGTGGACCCTGAAGATGAATGGGCCATTGAAATATTCATGAATAAGAACCCTCCTATGAGGTAGGACTTAAGAGTTGGGACAGTAGATCCTGGTAGAAAGTTCCCACAAGCTAGTTCCCTGGCCAGCTTTTGGTCTGAGTATTGCCAGCTACAGAATACCATCTTGGCCAAACCTTCTAAGTGGGCCTGACCCAGACTCCAGATAGCTCCTCTTTTGTCCATCTGATGGAGAACTTCCTGGATTACCCAGTTTGCTCTTGGCATGTTACTCTCAGACCTTAGGCTCCCTTTAATCCAGGGCTTTTGGTCTCAGCCCTGGCATTTGGGCTGAGTGGAAGCTAGAACCTAAGGATCTTCTGCAGCTGTTGCTGACATCTCCCCTCTAGTTTAAATGCTGCTTCTAAAACATGCAGGTGTTTCAGCTGTCTGTGGTCAAATTCTTGGGTAGATGTGTGGGGGGGGGGAATAAGTTTAGGGCAAAGGGCCCTCATCTAGTTTATTCTGACTCTGCATAATGAATGTGTGGCCGTTCTCAGTTCTTCCGAGTGTGGTACAGTCCGTCTCTTATCACGAATGTGAAGTGGGGACTATGGCTTGAGTGTGTAAAATGCTGAGAAGAGCCCTCCCAGATGGATTCTGACAGCTCTACTAGAGTTCACAAAGTGTGGAACTGGTTCATGTTCCTATCCCCAGAGGGCTCCCGGGCCCACCTCATATCTGCTCTTTCATGATTCCGACAAACTTAGCAGATTGGGTTTCTTCGATCCGCTGTAAGTGACAAGAGAGTAGAAAGGGGGCTCTGAGTTTCTGGACTCTTGGTGCTGGCATCTTCAGAACCAGGGCAAGGTCTTTGGGAACACAGCCATCAGAACATGTAAACTATGGCCCATGGGAGGGACTGTGAAACACTGTCAGATGGTATAACCTGGGGCACATGGAAGAGACTGTGAAGCACCCAAACTAGAGGTTGAAATTTCACCTTGTCCCCAATAATGCCTTAAAACCTTATTTGGGTTGTTTACCTCTGAGTTTCAGGCCTCTGTCTGTGTCTGGAAATAAAAGCATTGCCCATCAGACGCAGCGGTGGCACATGCCTCAATCCCAGCACTCTGAAGGCAGAGGCAGCTGCATCTCTTGAGTTCAAGGCCAGCCTGGTCTACAGAGCTAGTTCAAGGACAACCAGGGCTAGCCAGAGAAACCCTGTCTTGAAAAAAAAAAAAAGCAGGCAGCCTTCTGCCAACATCTACTGCAGACCATAGGACACAGATCTGGAAGTCTGAACAATGTTGCCTGGAGGCTAGAACCCAGGGCCTCATCTAAGCTAATCACTGAGTGACACCTCCAACTGAGGGGCAACTTTTAAGTATGTATCAGTGACCTTAAAGATGCCATGAGCAAGACTATAACCTGCTATGATGGTAATAATGTTAAAATTTTCTTTCTTCGATTTACTTCATTTATATGGGTATTTTTCCTGTATGTATGTATGTATGTATGTATGTATGTATGTATGTATGTCATGTGCATTCTTAGTGCCCATGAAAGTCCGAAGAATATGAGAACAGGAGTCACATCCACTGTGCAGATAATGGGAACTGAACCCAGGTCCTCTGCAAAAACAGTAAGTGCGATTAACCACTGAGCTGTCTCTCTAGCCTCAGGCTATGGTAATTTTGAATCCTCATTTGATGGCTTCTATTTAAAGAGGCTGAAAAGGTGAGGCAGCAAAATGGCCAGGCAGGTGAAGTGCTTCCTGCCTGACTGACCTGAGTTCAATCCCCAGAGCTCACTTCAAGGTGGAAGGAAAACTCAGCTCCATAGAGTGGTCTTCTGACTTCCACATGAGCACACAGCAATAATAATCAAGCTGGAGAGATGGCTCAGTAGTTAAGAGCACTGTCTGCTCTTCCAGAGGTCCCGAGTTCAATTCCTAGCAACCACATGGTGGCTCACAACCATCTGTAATGAGATCTGGTGCACTCTTCTGGCCTGTGGGCATACATGCAGGCAGAATACTATACATAATAAATAAATTTAAAAGAAAAAAAATAATCAAGTTTAAGGAGCAATTGAAAGAGGCTGAGGAGGATGCAGTTGGTCTTAGGACTATTTCTGTGAGTGGGGAGAAGGTGGTGATGTAGTCTCCTCAAAGAATGAAGCCACCTGGAGTCTTAGCAAGGGATGGAGATGTGTGGCGTACCCACGAGGCCAGAGCTCCAGTTTGTACTCTTGATAGTGCTCACCATTCTGCCAGCAGTTTTAGGTGTGTTTGAAGTAGGCAGCCTTGGATGCACACTGACTCTAGACTGATAGTACCAAGTGCTGCACGTGCAGGCTTTCATTTTATCCTTTAGTTGACTGGACAAAGTATTCCTAGTACTGTCACCGCTTTATAGCTAGGAAACTGAGGCACAGAGGAGTAAAGTGACAGGCCCAAGATCATACAGGGGAGAGAAGAGTGACACCTGAGCAGAACTGACATCAGTCCAAGGACCTAACCTCCACTCCACTGCTAGCTTTGTCTTCAATGCGGTGACATTCAGGTTCTTCACTGTCTGCAGTAATTTGTGAAGTTTGTCGTCATCCAGAGGAGTTGTAAGTTGGTTGCTTATAGCAGCATTTATGCTAAAACTGGAACAATATCACAGACTAGAGTGACCCCTGTGCAAGGGTGACATGCTAGTTTGTGCAGCATTCCTGATTTGTTTGGGGACTGTTTTGTGGCTCCTTTTTTCCTCTGAGACAGTGTCTTACTACGGAGTCCTGGCTGACCTGGAATTCCCTATGAAGACCACCACACTGGCCTTAACCTCACAGAGATCTGCCCAAGTGTTGGCCTTAAAGGCTCGTGCCACTATGGCTGGCTGGCTGTCTTCTGTCTGTCCTTCCTTCCTTTCATGAACAGGGTGAGGGGACTTTAGAGCTTCCTGGAGAGTGACCCTAGTTCTTCACCCTTGTCCCCTCTGTCTCCATAGGCGCACACTGGCTGACATCATCATGGAGAAGCTGACAGAGAAGCAGACAGAGGTGGAGACGGTCATGTCAGAGGTGTCGGGCTTCCCTATGCCTCAACTGGACCCCCGGGTCCTGGAGGTCTACAGAGGAGTCCGGGAGGTAAGGACTGTGAGGGCATGTGTGGTGGGGTATCCTAACAGGAAGCCTCTCACACATGGCACCCGACGAGTGAGCCATGGTGGCCAGGACAGAAAAGGACTGAGGCAGAACCAGTGGGCTCAGGGTCTAGTCACTAAATTCTGGTCACCTGAGAAATGAGCCTTTTTGGGTTGCTCTGAAGATAAGTGAGGCCGCGCATGAAAACGCAGGGACGGGGCCAGGACCTCAACCGTGGGTGCTGATGGCTCTGCCTCCTCCATCTCCAGGTGTTATCCAAGTACCGAAGTGGGAAACTGCCCAAGGCTTTTAAGATCATCCCTGCACTGTCCAACTGGGAGCAAATCCTCTATGTCACTGAGCCTGAGGCCTGGACTGCAGCTGCTATGTATCAAGCCACCAGGTAGTGTAGATGGTCTAGGGCGGCTGATCTGTGGTGCAGGGTGTGGTGAGTAGACTCTGCCTCCCTCAGCCATGTCATTGGCCAGCCCATGGCTCTCTCCCTTGGACTTGTTCCTACTACTCCCTTAACTTCTCCTCCTGTGTTTTCAGGACAAAGTCCTGTGGTAGACTTCCATGGGAAGGGCCTACATAGCTTCCAGGATACAGCCCTGGTGTGAGAGAAGAGTAGCTCGAGAATTCTGAGAATTCTCCGGTGACCTCAGGTCCCTCATGGTGGAGAAAGGAGAGTAGCCAGCCAAAAACTGGACTGGGAAAGAAGCTCGAGGTGCCTCGCTTAAATAATGCACAAAAGGCCATGGGGCTAAGCAACAGCACTGTCTGAAATACACTAGGGGCCAGGCAATGGTGGTGCACACTTTGAATCCCAGTACTCAGGAGGCAGAGGCAGGTGGATTTCTGTGAGTTCTAGGCCAGCCTGCTCTGCACAGTGAGTTCCAGTAGAGTCAGGACTACACACAGAGAAACCCTATCTCGAAAAACCAACAAAAGAAAAATGCTAGGTCTGGAGAGGTGGCTCAGTGGTTAAGAGCACTTGTTCTTCTAGAAGACCTGGGTTCAATTCCCAGCACCCACGTGGAGGCTTTCAACCATCTCTAGCTCTAGGAAATCCGATGGGTACCAGGAACATATATGGTGCACAGACCTACTTGCAGGCAAAGTAGCTCCTCTTTAAGCTGACCTGGGTGTGGTGTGCATACTGTTATTCTTTTGTTTAAATTAGAAATGAAGAAGAGGCACAAGATGAGACATGAGACTAAGATGTATTACCCAGTTTATTATAAGCCCGGTAGAGTAGAGACTAAGAAAGAAGAGGAACGGGGTTAATGGCTGACCGCCATGACCGGTTGCCATAGAGAGGCAGAGAGAGCAGAAGAGAAGAGAAGAGAGTGTAAGTGGGCAGGGTCTGTCTTTTAAAGGGTTCCTCTATACCACCTGCGTGCAGACTTAGTTCCCATGGAACCCTGGGCTTACCAGGGTACTGCCTGAGTGGATTCTGCCAGGTGACAGAGGCAGGCCAGCATAATGCCTGAACCTTTCACATACCACTTCACATACCCCTCTCTGAAGTGATGTCCCCATATCTTACTCTAAAACCTCTCTCATGCATGGTGATACTTAAAAGGCCAGGGCCAGACTCTTGTGACTTGCAAACTCCCACCTTGCTAGGATTTTTGCCTCTAATCTGAGAGAACGGATGGCTCAGCGCTTCTACAACCTTGTCCTGCTTCCCCGAGTACGAGATGACATCGCAGAGTACAAACGACTCAACTTTCACCTCTACATGGCACTCAAGAAAGCCCTCTTCAAACCTGGAGCCTGGTTCAAAGGTAAAAACCCAGAATTAGGAGAGAAAGGAAGGGTCAGTACTCTGCTTGGCAACTGGCTATCTCCACTGTTGGTCCTTAGATGATGGGGTTGCTGGGTACTAAAAGTCCCTGTATATGACTCTGCCTAGGAATCCTGATCCCATTGTGCGAGTCTGGCACATGTACCCTCCGAGAAGCCATCATCGTGGGCAGCATCATCACCAAGTGCTCCATCCCTGTGTTGCACTCCAGGTAGTGTTGGTGAGGTCGGTGGAGAGTCATGTAGTAGAGAGGCCAGAACTTTGGCAGGAGGGCAAGAAGGGAGAATGAGCTATGATTACCTAGAGTCTGTGGCTATTTAAACCAGCAGGTATATGATTTCCTCCAGTAGAATAGAAGCCTTCGAGGGCAGGATCCAAAGACCTGGCACACAGTAGGTGTTCAGTAAATAGTTGTTGAATGACGGCATGAATGAATGGATACCTAGAAAAAGGTGTGAAAAATGGTGGAGTGGTGAGACATTTAGACACACCCTATCGAGTTGAATGCAGGGATTGTTTGCTATCCCGGCCAGAGGCAGAAGTGTGAGATGGATGTAGACAGGCGGTAAAGAGAATCAATCCCAGGAGTGTACTAATGAGGAGATGCGGGGACACCTTGGGAATGCTCTAGGTTAGGGTGAGTCTGGGGAGACACTTTGTCCAGAATCTCTCCACTAGTCCTTAACTCCAGCTTCCCTCCTAGTGCGGCCATGCTGAAGATTGCCGAGATGGAATACAGTGGCGCTAACAGCATTTTCCTGCGCCTGCTGTTAGATAAGAAGTATGCGTTGCCATACCGGGTGCTAGACGCCCTGGTCTTCCATTTTCTGGGCTTCCGGACGGAGAAGCGCCAGCTGCCTGTGCTCTGGCACCAGTGCCTCCTGACATTGGCACAACGCTACAAGGCCGACTTGGCCACGGACCAGAAGGAGGCCCTCCTGGAACTGCTTCGACTGCAGCCCCACCCACAGTTGTCTCCGGAAATCAGACGTGAGCTCCAGAGTGCAGTCCCCAGAGATGTAGAAGATGTTCCTGTCACCATGGAATGACAGCGCTCACCTGTCTTGGTCCAGGGAGGATAGGAGGACACCAGGAGCCCAGTTGGTGACCAACGATCTAGTTAAAGACCTAGGTTAAGGCACCGAAGGCTTACGACAGCATCTGTGTGTGGCTCTAGTCCTGGGCAGGAGGATTGATCTGGTTGGCTTTCTCTGCCATTCTAGGCTTTGGTCCCTGTTCACTTCTGGAAGCTAACTGGAGTTACCTGATGTCAGCACTCCCTCAACCCAGCCGGTACTTGGTATTAGGGCTGCTCTCTCCAGTTACTGTGTCAGTTCACTGGGGTGTGGATAAAACAGAGTTGGTTATTTATTGAAGCTCTGTGTTTTGGTTCAGTCCCTGGAGGTTCCTGCCTCCCCTGTGGCTAGAGGTGAGAGTCATTCATGGTTCTTTCTGTTCCCAGTTCAGAGGAGTGGCTTCTTAGTGTCCATAGAACCCTCACCCTGTTCCTCACAACGGTCTATCTAGACTCCCCTTCCTCTCCACAAAGAGAGTGTGTGTATTGCACGCATGCAGGCAATACACACACTCCCTACCAAAGACATGTTCATGGGCTATTTTGGGGGAACACCAGCTTCTGCTGGTGTTCTGCTGGAAAGGTCGTAGTCGCCTCATTGCTCTCAGTGGAGACTGCTGTAGGAGCAGGCCCTCTCTCTGGGAGGAGACCAGCAAACCAGGGTCAAGTGCCTATTTGTATAGCTGATGAACAAAGAACAATCTTTTTCTAATGGCTTAAAATGTGTATGAAATTTTAGAGATCCATGCCTGGCTGCAACTAAGTTTGAGACCAACCAGAACTAACTATACAGACTATACAGGACTAACTAACCCTATCTCGGGGTAGGGGGCACATCCATGTCCAAGCCATTTGCATCACAGCTGACAACTCCCAAGTCACTCTGCTACATCACTTTTGCTTTTGAAAAAGTACGCCTGTCACAATCCAGTTCATGTGTCTGCAAACAGTTTCAATCTTTTGAGGCATTTGCATTTGCTTACACTTTTAGTTCATCTTGGAAACAGGAGGTAAATGACAGAGAAAGTATACCTAGCTCAGCCAAGCCAAATGACTCACCGTATTGTCATGTCTCTACCAGTTTACCTCTCTGCTGTACTGCAAATGGGAACCAGAGAAAGTATTTCCAGACACATTCCTACCCCATCCATCGCTTGTTTTTTAATGTATATGAGCATTGTGCCTGCATGGCATCAGATCCTGAGACTAGAGTTACTAATGGTTGTGGTCAAATCTTAGCTCTCAGGAGTAGCCCATACTCTCAGCTACTGGGCCACTAGAGTCCAGTCCCCGTGTGGGTTTTGAAGCAACATTTTGCAATGTAGCACAGGCTAGACTAGAACAACTTCCTCTGCCCTGTGATTGCCACCAAAGATTACAGGAATAGGCCACCATGCCAGAGTACAGCAAAATTCTTGTTTTACATAAAACTGTCCAGACCTGTTTTCCCATGAGCCCTCTGGGGCATGGTGATCACTCGTTAAACCATAACTTGTAGAAGTACACAGGTAAAGTGGGCCACATTGCCTTTAAGAAGAAATGCTCCCTACCCGAGATAGCTGACTTATGTCTCCCTACCTCTACACACAGCCCCAGGGACTGCAAGAGCCAAAGCAAGTTTTATCCCGGAATCTTTATTAAGGCAGCATGATAAAAATGGGCCACCAGCCCAAACCTTGTAGCCTAAGGAAAGACCTGTATCAATAGGGCTTGGACCTCTCCAGATAGGCTCTGTCCTCCACAGCATCCATCCTTACTCAAACCCTCTGCTGGAAGACGAGGTACAGGGCCTCAGGAGAGGAAGGCATGGCCCCATCCCAGGCTGTAGCAGCTCCTGGACCACAAAGCACTAGCGGAGGGGGAGGGAAACAGCAACCACCAGGGTTACCACCGCTTGTGGGGTACAGGCCTCACTGTGCCCTCTTAGAGTTGTATTCAAAGCAATAAATTAAAGTGACCATCAGCACCCCTCAAAGAGCCCTCAATCACAGAAGCTGAGCAGGAAGCAAAGCAAGAATTGGTAGGTTCTTGCCCCTCTGACCAAGGCCTAGGCTGTTCCCTCTAAGAGCAGCTGGGAGCATGGATTACACAGCAGCCATCAATTTGGTTCCTCACGCACGGTCATCAGGATGCTTGAAGGACCCGAATCCAAATGCACTGACCCTAGGAGGGGCAACACCTTTGGAAGGTGCTAGGGCATTTTGGCAATTGAGAGAATTAGAGCCCCAGAGAGGAGGGACTCACAAGGACTATCTGTTCATATTCCAAATCCTAGGCTGTGAAAACTCACTCCCAACAAAGTTCAGTGTTCAGAGTGGAGCAGTTTACCTAATGATGGTCAGAGAGAACAGAAATGAACAGAGGAAGAGCCCTGGGCAGGATACTGCAAGGGCATACCTTCAGGACCCTGCTCCTCTGGACAAGCCCTTCCTACTGTTAACCACCTCCCAATTGTACCATACATTTAAATAGATCATGAAGGCTGACCTAATGACTAATTTTTGGAGACTTCCTCACAAGCACACACATGCACGCTAATATGCACTGAGAACTGTTTAGTGTGTGAAGAATGGTCAGTCCAGGTCTAGTGTCTGAACACTGTAGAACATGAGTGACCATTCTGACTTGAATGGCAACATTTGGCGATTCATTTTAACAGGCTAGTCAGTCATGTGAACAATGGAGCAAACACTACACCCTCCCTGTCTCTGCAGTTTTGGAATTCTAATCTCTCAACACTGAATGAGTGCCATCAGGTGATTAAATCCTGAATTGCTCTATTTCATGTCAGAGAGAGCTCTCTAACAGTTTGAATGGCCAAGTCTTAATTTAAGCCATTTCCTCCAATAGATTGTAGCAGTATTCAATGCAGCCATTTTGAAAACCCTTTGTATTATTTGTGTTTCCCTGCATGCTTATCTGTGTACTATGTGTGTAGTATCCACCAAGGCTAGGACATCATATCCCCTGGAACAGTATTAACAGTTTTGAGCCATAACAGGGGAATGAACCCGACACCAGGGATTTTCTAGACCAGATGCTCCAAACCAATGAATGAGCTCTATCTGCTGACCTCATGACCACTCTTAATGCCTTTAGCTTTAATGATGTACTTGGAGACTATCCAAACTCTCCTCTCTGACCAAAGTCAGGTCCCTGAGTGTGGAGGAGTCAAGGCTGGTGGGATCTTGAATATGTAAAATGTTACACGCCCTGGTAAAGACATTTCCTAGCATCTCATGAGGTGTCTTAAGGAATTCTATGAATGGACACTGAATTTGAAGTGGACATCTTTGACCACTTATCTAACCCCGCCTTTGTCATTATTCATCTGTCTCACTGTGGAATGAGTCGGCACTCTGTCAGCACATTCACCTTAATTTGGAGGTCTCAGCCTAAGAATCAGACAGAAAAGGGAAGATTGCTATGCATTAAAAAATGCTCATTTGACTTTGGAAGATGTAGGTAGAAAGAAGACAGCAGGGCAGCCTGACTAACAGCACTGACAGCCTCTGCCTCAGTAGATTGAAAGAATAGCAGGGTTCTTCACACTTCCCATCTGGAGCCTATGTCTCAACCAGTCTCCCAGGAAGTCTATGCACCTCCTCTTCTCTTGGAGCCTTCTACAGGCAAGCTTAATGACCCCTACAGGAAACCAAACACGGAGGTCAGTTACCATACCGAGATCCTGGTTCCTAAGCACTATTATTCCCAAGTAGCAGTCCTGTAACGTGTGCTCTGTAATAATAGGAGTATGTTTTTACCTGCTAGTCACAGTCCCTGGGACAGGAAATAGCTAGTGGCATGTAAGAACTTTGGAGCCTGGAAATGTGGGCAGCATGGTCTAAGTCATTAAAAATATCTCCAACTGAACACAACTTCCTTCCTCGGAGTGAGCAAGGCTCCCAGTGTGAGATCTGTAATGAAACCTAAGATTCTTAGGCTGCCCCCTCCAATCGTTAGCTTTGGAGATGAAGACCTATGACCAGTGGTTACATCTGGAATGTGGCCCCATCATGACCATGTGTCTGCACTGCCAATTTGTGACTCCTGGGGGTTCAGTGAAGACCTTGGCTGGAGCCCTGCCAAAGTGTCTGAGATTCCTTTTCAAGCAGGGGATCTAACCCCCATATTCAGAGTCAGGAGCCACTCTCCCCAGGCAGTAGGCAAACCAACCAGGAAGAAGCCCATTTGGGGAAACTAGGGGTCTTGGCTGTTAGGAGAGATGTTGGGAGATGTTTGGCCACAAGCCCATGGGGTTGCTTTTCAACCAATACTCACAGGTTCATCTGGTTTTCTAGGCATGGCTTACAGCCCTGGCCTTACCCCACTGGCACCAAAACTATGACCTCTTACACCTGGGGTTTTTCACTGTGCTGTAAGTCTCTATATAAGGCTTCTCCCTCCCTGCAAAGAGAGGCATACACATTGTCCTAGCACAAACAACCGGACATCTGACATCTTTAAGTAAATCTCCAGGCTTTTGCCTGATACTTAGTTGTGGTGCCATCACCACAAGGGGAGTTTCCATTAGACCTAGTTGTGGCACGGGAGACACTTGGCTACTTCATCTTCCCTGGCCTCTTTCTAACACAATCTAGTCAGATGAGCTTTCTTAGCAATGACGTGCCTAGCTTTTACCCCCGCCCCAGCTGTACTATGTTCAATTAAGGCCACATGAGCCTCGTTTCCCAAGTAAATAAAACCCAAGAAATTCTGTTTTATCCACTTCAACTGGGAAGACTTCCCATGCACAAATGTTTTTGTAATAGCCCCACAGAATTGAAATTAATCCTACAATTTGAACCAAAATAGAGAAACAGGGTGGTGAAAGTCCCTCCACTTCAAGACACTATGGAAACAGGAGACTGTTACTAAGTCCCACACACCAGCCTTAAAGTTCAGGTCTGGAGACAGAAACAGGAGGGCAGTAATTGAGCCTGTTAGCCTTTCTGTGGACACAGGATGCTGTAATGTGTGCTCTTCCCGCCAGCCTGGTCCCATAGCCGCATCAACCCCAAATGACCACACAAAACATTAGGATTCTGTTGGCCATTGGCTATAGTTTATTTGGCTAGCTCTGTCTAAATTAACCCAATTCTAGTAGTATAAGTATTTCCATGTTGACTTACTGGAGAGTGGTCCAGGGACCTATTACTTTTCTGGTGTCCTCCACGGACTGCCCAGCATGTTGGCAGAGAAGAGAGTGATTTCCTGTTTGTCCCTGCTTGTATTTCGATTCTGCCCCGCTACATTACTTCCTAGCCAATCAGCCAGTCAGTGTTTATTCATTAACCATAAGAGATACAAATACACAGAAGGACTTTCCCCATCAGGATGTAGTTAGGGAAACATGGGACAGTTCTATCTATCCTTTGGCACCTTGCCCTTCATACATGTCCATCTCCTGTGATTCTGGACCCTTAGCCCTCAAACACTGTTGGGAGATGTTGGACCCCAGGCCCCACAGGATCTGCATGAATTGCTTTTATTGGTAATTAGATAAACACATCTAGCATCCAACTCAGGCACAAAAGTCACAATTTAGCTACTTGCCCCTGGCTTTGCTGCCACCAGAGCAACCTCTGAGTAAGTCTGGGATTTTCCTGTTGCAGCCTCTCTACAACAGCTTCCAGGTGCTGCCCAACTCCACAGGCCTCAAACTACTGAGGTTCTTGGGTTCAAAACAGTTAGCCACCCACAACCTTCAGGCAGTGCCTACCACAACATTGCTTCTATACATTCCTCTCTGTACACAAATTCACACAGTAGCCAGATTCAAGAACTTGGGAAAACAAGTCATCTACTAAGGTTATACAAGGCCCCAAAGAACCTTTCAGTGACTTTTTGCAAAGGTTGATGAAAGCTGTACAAAAATAGGGGTAGGGTATCAGGTCTAAAAGCTAGACAAGTACTCATTCAATCTCTAGCTTTTGAAAATGTCAATTTAAATGCAAAAAGGTGCATGAGTCTTAAAGATCAAATCAGCACCAATGGAAGAATGGATCCTGCACACACCCAATGTTGAGTGCTTTGACTATAACACTGAAGTTGGGTAAGGGAAGTGATCTCCTGTCATGGCGTGGCTTGTCTCAGCTTTAACCCACGACAGCCTTGAGGTCTGGCCTGAGTAGGGGTGTGTGGACCTGGAAGCTCCCAGCAACCCAACAGCGATAAAGATCAAACACAGGCATCTTGTCATCTTCAGAGAGCTCTCAGTTCCATGTTGTGAAACTAGAGTCATTTCTTTATTAGCCATCTTTTCTGGTGTCTCTTAACTATCCTGCTAATACCACGAGGCAACCATTTCTGTCTTTTTTCCCTTGATGCTCTCTCCTGCTCTGGCCCCTGGACCCTTAGCTCCTAACCTTTTGTCCTCACAAGTTACTCATACCTCTGATCTCCCTGCCCAGGTGCAGGCCTATTCAGATGCTTAGGTGCATAGATATGCAAATAAGGAGGCATATTACCCTGAGGCCATGATAAACAAAAGTAGCCCTGCTGACATTAACAATACAATAGTGGGCTGGAGCTTCCTGGCGCCACAGGCAGCCAGAACCTTGGACCCAGAATATTCCATAACAGAGATATTCAGTCCCCCACAATCTCCCAAAGGTATGAAAAGACATCGGAATACTAAATGTTTTAGTTGTGGTAGAATATGATTATCTGAGAAATTGTAGACAAGGCATCCCTAGAAATAATGCTTCTTGAGGAACACCATGGTCATCTCACATTCCTCATGGAGGAGGTGACCAAGGACTACCAGGAGATGTTCCAGGAGTCTCTGAAGAAGCTGAGGAAGGAGCAGCAGGAAGCCGAGCAGCTAAAAGCCCTTATCCAAGAAAAGAGGGAATCCTGGAAGAATCAGGTGGAGCCTGAGAGACACCGGATCCGGATTGAGTTTAAGCAGCTACGGAGCAGCCTGGACCAGGAGGAGCAGAGGGAACTGAGGAAACTGGAAGGAGAAAAGAAGGGGCTGAGCATCATAGAGAAGGCAGAGGGGGACCTGATCCATCAGAGCCAGTCACTGAAAGATCTCATCTCAGATCTGGAGCACCATTGCCAGGGTTCCACAGTGGAGCTGCTGCAGGATGCGAGTGATGTCACAAAAAGGAGTGAGTTTTGGACTTTGAGGAAGCCTCAAGTTCTCCCCACCAAGCTGAAAAGTTTGTTTTGAGTCCCACATCTGAAAAAGATGCTGCGAGTCTTTCGAGAGTTGACAAACGTCCAAAGGAACTAGGTGGACGTGAGTCTGAATCCACAGATGGCTAATTTAAATCTTGTACTGTCTAAAAACCGGAGATAGGTGAGGTTTGTGGGTGCCAAGCTGTGCAAGCCTTCCTGTCTGGAGGAACATTATGACTGTAGTGTCCTGGGCTCTCAGCACTTCTCAGGAAACTACTACTGGAAGGTGGATGTGACCAAGAAGACGGCGTGGATCCTGGGTGTATGCAGTAACCCGGTGGAACCCATGTTCTCTTTCAGCCAGTATCCGGACAAGCAGAATGCCTACTCCAGATATCAGCCCCAGAGCAGATACTGGGTGATTGGGTTGCAGCATAAGCATGAGTACAGAGCCTATGAGGACTCTTTCACCTCCTCGCTCCTCTCCATGACAGTGCCACCTGCCACATCGGGGTTTTCTTAGACTATGAGGCTGGCACTGTCTCCTTTTATAATGTCACAAACCATGGCTTTCCCATCACCACCTTCTCTAAGTATTACTTTCCTACTGCCCTTTGTCCATATTCCAGTCCCTACAGCTGTGTAGTCTCAATGACTTCGTCGCCCAAGCCCTTGAGAGGTCTAGCACCCTGCCACAGCAATGAGTAGATTCCTTCAAATACGAGTTTCCTCTCTGAGCCTCCATTTTCTATGTTCTCGCAGGATAACCTCCCACTTGTGCTAGTGAGGACTCTTGATAGATCTTATGGGAAAATTTTCCCTGTTTCTCTGTTAAGTATGATCCTTTTTTGTTTTGTTTTGTTTTTTCCAGACAGGGTTTCTCTGTATAGCCCTGGCTATGTTGTAATTCATTCTGTAGAGCAGACTGGCCTCCAACTCACAGAGAGCCGCCCGTTTCTGCCTCCTGAGTGATGGAATTAAAGGCATGTGCCACCAAGGCCCAGCAAATGTTGTCTGTTGATTTGTTGGGATTTTGTTTTGAAACAGGCTCTAGCCCAGGCTGCACTGGAACTCTGTGTAATTGAGAATGACCCTGACCTAATTGTCCTGCTTCTGTGGTGGCTTTGTTTTAGTGGTGTTCAACATATGGTATCCATAAATAACCCAGGCTGGCCACAGACACTTAGTGCTTCTGCCTCAGCTCCCAAACACTGATTATAGGTCTATCTCACAACACCTGGCTAAGCATAGTTTTTAATGACTTTTTTTTAAACTGATGTCTGTGGCCAAATGTAAGAAATTGTCTATGAATTAGATAGGAGTTTTTATACTAAATATTGAGTTCAATAGATTTTTCTCTATAATCATTGAGATAATTGTATGTCCCTTTTATTCTGTTCCTGGGCCAGCTACATTGAGTTGTCTCAATTGTTGAGTCCACCACTGATTTGTAAGTAAACCGTTATTACTCGAAACATTCAGTACTTTTGTTTTTGCTGACTTATAGCTTAGGTTTGCTTTTTGCTTTCTTTACAAACAAAATAGCCTCTAAATTTTCCATTCTTGTATCTGTCAGGTTATACAAAATGTAATAATGGACAAGGTAGAATAAATCATATATATATATATATATATATATATATATATATATATAATTTATGTGCCTCTTATCCTTATGTGCCTTTAGCCCCTCTTATCCTTTGATAAGAAAATTGAACTGACCATTGATTTTAAAAGTAGTAAAAATTCACTCACCACTTTAGTTTTAATGGCTTCAAGAAGAGATTATAGCTTTGGTTTTTACAATAAATGCTACCACAACCTTCAACCTTCATCTTTTTTTTTGAGATAGGGTTTCTCTGTGGCTTTGGAGCCTGTCCTGGAACTAGCTCTTGTAGATCAGGGTGGTCTCAAACTCAGAGATCCGCCTGCCTCTGCCCCCCTAGTGCTGGGATCAAAGGCGTGGGCCATCACCACCCAGCTCATCTTAAGATTTTAAGAGTAGTAATGAAAATAGAAAATGTGCTTAAAAGAGAGAAAAGTAAATAAGGGTGAGGGCAATGATCAACCAATACCAATTATTATGTTGAAAGACCCCGAAGAGGCACTTTCGTAGAGGGAGACCCACACACCCAGGAATCAGCGAGGCCACGAACTGGATGCAAAAAAACAAGAGGCTTTATTGGAGACGCAGGTACCTGGGGCGACTTAGCTTCTGTGTGGCTAAGCGCGCCCGCCCCAAGGGAAAGGCGTCCTTATATAGGGAAAAAGGCGCAAGCTAGGAGCAGGGATTCTATTTGATGGTTCAAATGAGGCACAGAGCCATTCCAGATCAGCATATTCTCAAGGTCTGGTGTCTGGTACAACAGACTTGATTCCTCCCTCCGCGCCCAGGTGGCTGACCTTGGGGGCGGAGACCTTGGGACGGAGCGGTCCGGCGGGGGCCGGGGCCGGCCTTGCGCGGCGGCGGGGAAGTGCCGGCAGCTGTGGGTATCAAGGGTCAGGGGGTGCAGGAGAGGATGTATTCGCCAGCTGCATGCGGGAAAACTTAAAAGAGAAAGCTAAGGGCGGGGGTCTTTCAATGTCAGAAGAGAAAGAAATATAGTTAGCCACTTCACAATGATGATGTATTCTGGCCCTCATTTAGCCTCTCTCCTTAAACAGATTTTTCTTTGGGCCACCAGTTCAAAAAAATGACAGACTTATTATGAAAGTTCGGCCTTAGCTTAGGCTGGTTCTTAGCTAGCTCTTATACATTCTTTTACGTGGCTCAGTTACCTTTACTCTGTACTGCCCATCCTGATTCCTCTCCATCCTGTGGCTACTCTGCCTTTCCCCCTCTCTACGTCCTCTCTGTCCACATAAGTCCCACCTAACCTCTTCCTGCCTAGCTATTTGCTTTTCAACTCTTTAGTCTTTATTTAGTCAATCACAGTGACACATCTTCCCACAGTATAAAGGAATGTTCCACAACACCTCTTCTTTCCGTTGTAGGGCTCAGGATTGAACTCAGGGCTTTTTGTATCAGGCTGGCATTCGAGTACCACACTTGGCAACCCTGCTTTTGTTTGTCTTTTATTATTGTTCTTTTGACACAGGGTCTTACCAAGTTGCCCAGGCTGGCCTTGAACTTGCAATCAAGTCCAGGCTGACTTTAAGCTTGCCTGGCATCCCGAGTAACTAGGTTTACAGGCTTATACTGCCTCTTCATCTCACCCCAGAACATCTACTTAAGCTCAAATTGAAGTTCTGGATGGGTGAGCTGCTATGACGTTGGTGGAGAGGTGCTACAAGCTTTCATAGTCAACTGTGAAAAAAGTTACAGATATAAGGGTTAAACTTGATGTCGGGGAGACGGCTGACACTGCAGCCAATGGCCACTAGTGGCTTTTGAGCACTCTCAGATATATGGCAAGTGTAAACTATAAAAGTGACGTAAAATAATCTCACTAATAACTGTGTAGCTATGATATTTTGGATACATCGTTTTAAATAAAACTTACTATGTACTTCAAGAAAGAAATAATTCTTCTGGGCATAACCCAAATCGAAGACCCCAGCATTCTGGATTATGTAGAAGATGCAGCAAAGGCCAACAATGGAAAAAGTGAATGTAGATCAACAGACGAATTAGGCAACCCTTTACTATTGGGAAACTCTTGGGGGGGGCTCTTGAAGGCCCCCCCATGTCAAATAAGGTCCAGTCATTCACAGTGTATGACAACCCTCCCCAGAACAATTAAGAAATCCAGTGCCTTTTGTAAAAAAATCATGCTGCTGTGAGTGGTAGAATGGCTTTGGAGGATGAACCAAAAATTCATGGGGGAAACAACTTATATTGGTAGACCTCTATAACAGACCAAAGACCCAAACTGAATACTTGAAAATTACTGGACACACGGGTGGATGCCATCATTACAACACCAGAATGTTGGCATTCAAATTGAAAATTCGAAGTTACAATGTCCCAGGCACATCCAGACTGTAGGGAAATGGATTTCAGTTTTCTAAGAAAGGGGAAATCTAAGTTGCCTTTCAGGATGAACTCAGGAATTTCTCACTACCTGAGGAAATTAGTCAAATCCAGCAAGGTGATGCTGAAGATCCCAGGAAAGTAGGAATTTCAAGAAGCACCCCCATTTCATCTTAAGGACTTTTTTGCATTCATGAAGATAAGTATGGAACACCCAAAATGCACCTCACATATGCACAACATCCTCAGAACACTGCTGGAGATCTGAACAATGTCCTGAGAAATATAGTGTTCCCAAGCAGAGAGTACAGAAGGATATAGAATTTTCCAAATGAGAAACCAGACATGTGGAAACACGTCTTGATTTAGGTAAGACCAACCTGAACAGATCAGGTTTCCAAGAATTCAGATGTCCCTACAAGACCCAAACCAAAACCCCATGGAAAATGGTCACTACATTTCTGGAGACTGGAGACTTTTCCATGAAGGTGAAATATCATTGAAAGCCCATGTGTCTTCCATGAATGGACATTATCAAGACTTGAGGCCAAGTATAAAGCATGAACATTGCCAGAAACAGGCTGAAGTGCAGCTAGTTCAGAGGCTTGGACCTCTGCCAAGAGGTCTCAGAACTATGCTTCAAAAATAAGCAAAGGAGAGCATCAGGCATTCTTCCACAGCCACACTGAAGACAGGCATGAAAGAGGCAGCAGTGTGAGGTATGGTGAAGAGGTCCTACATGGATCAACCCTTTCAACCTGAGCCTCAGCTCCTGTGTATACAAAGTTCAGGAGGAGCTCCCCATCCACACTCCAGCAGCTGGCAATGAGAAGTCTGCTGAAAGATGAAGCTCTGGTTGTATCTGCTCTGAAGGAAGTACCCATGGAACTCTTCCCAACATTGTTGAAAAGCACCTTCATGGCAAACAGACATCCTGACAGTGATGGAGGCATCCTGGCCCTTCAGCAATGCCTTCCTGTGGGAGCCCTGATGAAGATTCCCGATCTGGTGATCTTGAAAGCTGTGATGGGTGGCCTTGATTTGCCGATTAAGCAAAATGATCGACCTAGGAATTGCAAACTAGAAGTGCTGGATCTTTGGGATGCCCAACATAACTTCTGGAATGCATGGGCTGGAATAGAGGACCGTGTCTGCTCCCCAGATGTCGTTAGTGAGACCCAACCAGTGGTGGGTTATCCAATATGACAGGGAAAGCAGGTTGTGACTGATGAACCTTTTCCTCAAGTCCAGGCATCTCTGTAAATGCCCAGAGTATTTCCACTGATAGGCCAAAAAGAGAAAAGATGTTCTGCAGGTGAACTGTGAAAAGCTGGAGATTTGGGCCATCCCTGCCTTTAACCCCCTAAAGCTGCTGGAGATATTAGAGCCAAGATCTATACTGGAGGCGACTGTTCTCTGGGACATGAGATCCCTTGTAGTGCTTACAAGAGCAAGATGAGAACCTTCAGAAACTCCATCTCCATGATATCTTAATGCCTTTGGAATGGATTAGCAAACAAGAGATGAAAGATCATTTCCCAGGTCTCCCAACTCATCAAGCTTCAGCATATCTATTTGAATGGGGTTTTCTTCCTGAATTAAAGACTGGACCAAGTACTCAGGTCCTTGAGGAGTCCCTTAGATACCCTTCCAACCACTCACAGTGTGCTATCAGAATCAGACATGAGGTATCTTTCCCAGGATCTAAGCATCCATCAGCTCACACATCTGGACCTGACTGGTGTCAGCTTTTTAAATTTAAGTCATCCACTTCTAGGAATGCTGCTAGAGAGACTGACAGATACACTGCAGACATTAAAATTGAGGGGTTGTATGTGCTCATGGACTTCCAAATTGGTGTCCCTCTCCCTGCCCTGAGCCAGTGTTCTCAGCTGGTTGAGGTGAATTTTGTGAAGAACTTCCTGACTGTGTCCAGTCTGAAGAAGCTGCTGCAGCACACTGCCAACCTGAGACATCTGGCCCAGGAGGTACACCCTGCTCCTGAAGAAATCTGTGATGGCATCGGTAAATGTCATGCCAGACATATTTGCCCAACATTGTTCTCATCTCATGGAAATACTACTGGCTATAAGAGAGCCAAAAGAGGTCTACTTTGTGAGTCAGATGTCTAGATTGCCAGGGATACTGTGTCTATATCCTGGAGTTCTCACTATGTTCCTATTGGGTATAAATGACAGATTACTGTTGGGCTCTGAGAAATGAAGGCCAGGACTCAAGTGATGCATTAGAGACACAGAATGACTGTTCAAGGGGATTTGGATTTATTTAAAAACAATGTTTCATTGATTCAGACAAGAGAGAGGTGTGTCCCTGGAGAATCAGGGGCTCCTTATCAGCTGAGGGCCAACAGTGAAGGCCCAACCATGGTCAGGAAAAGATTGGAAAATGGTAGGGATTGTATCCCAGCACAATCAGGGTATGAAAGACCATAGACACAGGGAAGGATCTAAAGTCAGGATAGTACACAGAGCATAATGGACTGGATGAGGTGTGTTCCAGGTCTGTCTTTTCCTTGTGTGACTTGAAGATTTATACCATATTCACATACATTTCTTTTTGAACAATAATGTTGATGGAAGAATGAACTTGTGTTGAGCATACAGTGTTCTCACTATTCAGTTGTGATCCCTCTCTGGTTTTGAGAGTGATTTAAGCGGGATATTATTTCCCCCACCATTCTACAGATTCTAATAAAACAGTTTTGCATGAAAAAAAGCAAAGGAAGTGAGCACAAGAACGTGACCATGACTGTGACAAAAGGCTCAAATCCCAAATTCAGATGAACAGCCCCACAGTTGTCCTCAGGCTAGGGCCTACAGAGCGCTTGAAGAGCAGGGATTGTCCACTCTCAGGGTGCTGACTATCCTTGTGAGCAGGAAGTGCTGACTTGGATCGAGGCCTATGAAGGACAGGGGAGAGGAATTGGCAGACAGTGGGTAAGCAATTCAGGCAAAGAGGCATTTGGGGCAGCACCTGTCATCCTAACTTCCTTGGAATCCTTAGACAGGTACTGCCTAATCTCTGTTCATATTCCAAATCCTAAGCTGGGGAAACTCACTCCCAACAAAGTTCAGAATATCTTCAGAGTGGAGCAGTTTACCTGATGGTCAGAGAAAACAAATGAACAAAGGAAGAGCCCTGGGCAGGATACTGCAAGGGCATACCTTCAGGACCCTGCTCCTCTGGACAGGCCCCTCCTACTGTTAACCACCTCCCAATTGTACCATACAGTTAAATAGATAATGTAGTCATTAGGTCAGCCTTCATGATCTCAGGAACTTCATCACAAACACACACATGCACACTAATATGCACTGAGAACTGTTTAGTGTGTGAAGAATGGTCAGTCAGTTCAGGTCTAGTGTCTGAACACTGTAGAACATGAGTGACCATTCTGACTTGAATGGCAACCTTTGGTGATTCATTTTAACAGGCTAGTCAGTCGTGTGAACAATGGAGCAAACACTACACCTCCCTGTGTCTGCAATTTTGGAATTCATGTGTACATCAATATTCTATTCTCTACCCATAATAGTTCTTTTTCTGCCTCGGCAGATAATATTCATGGACTGTTTAGGTTCTTATCACCTTTAAGAGCCATTTTTAAATGTTTTAAGTCATGACCTTCTACCCCAATAATCATCTGCAATTGAGAAATTTCTCCTAGCAGCTTCTGAAGACTATTAAGAGTTTGAAATGATCCCTTCTAATTTGCACCTTCTGAGACCTGATCCTTTATAAGTCTATCTTATAACCTAAATAGTTAATAGATTCTCCTCTTTGTATCTTTTCCAGGGAAATCTGTAACCCCCATCTAGGCAGAACTTCCTTCACCATGTCAAACATATGTTCCAAAGTTTCCTTATTGGAATCTGATAAAAGAATATCATCCATGTAATGATAAACAAGAGATTGTGGAATTTTTTAAAAATTACTTCCAAAGGTTGCTGTACAAAGTGTTGACACAAAGTAGGACTATTTAGCATCCCCTGGGGTATAACCTTCCATTGATATCTCCGAACTGGCTGTGAGTTATTAGGAGTTGGTACAGTAAATGCAAATTTCTCTCTATCACTTTCTTGTAATGGTATAGTGAAAAAACAGTCTTTCAGTTCAATAACTATGATTGGCCATCCTTTAGGTATTAAGGAAGGCAGTGGCATTCCAGGCTGTAGAGAGCCCATAGGCTGAATTACCTTATTTATGGCTCTCAGGCCTGTCAGCATTCTCCAGTTACCTGACTTTTTTGATAACAAATACAGGAGAATTCCAAGGGCTGGTAGACTCCTCTATGTGTCCAGCCTCTAGTTGTTCCTGTACTAACTTTTCTAGAGCCCCTAGCTTCTCAGAGGTCAAAGGCCATTGCCCTATCCAGACAGGTTCATCTGTAAGCCATTTTAATGGCAGGTCTATCATTTGTATTTAGTTTCTGTACAGCCTGGATGGTTGGTAACCATTTCCCATAGCGTCTTACCCGATCTTTTCTACTATCCAGCAATTGTCTATAATTTGTATCTGACACTGGAGGGATGCTAGAGTTTTCCATTGCTGTAAGAGATCACGACCCCAGTGGTTTATAGCTACATTTGCTATGTAAGGTTTTAGTCTCCATTTCTGTCCTTCTGGTCCAATGCAGACCACCGAGCGGACACTGTTGTACTGTAGATAGTGTTCCAATACACAAAAATTGTACATTCGCTTCCCTGAGTGGCTATTCCTTCAGCCAGGACTTGTGGGTAATGATAGTGACATCAGCGCCTGTGTCCACTACCCCGTTAATAATTTTATCATTTATTTGTATCCGTAAGTGAGGTCAGTTGTCTTTGAGGTCTGACAACATATGTGCTTTTCGTCTTATCCAGTCTTACCTAATTCTTTTTCGCTAGCCAAACTACCATCTATGGCATTGTCATCTTTCACAGTAGACGATGGACTATCTATTCTGTGACAGATTATCTAAGGTTACTGGAAACGACCGAACCTTTTTAGATGTGGGGTTTGGAATTTTCTGGCCTTAACGGGTTCCCTTGCATATCCCTGGTCAATCTAAACTCATTAGTCCAGTGTCTGCTCTTAACACATCTCCTACACAACCCGGAAGGCAGTGGCCTTTTTTGTGAGGGATCATTAGAATCTTTTTGCCTGCAATTTCTCCTTATATGTCCCATCCTACCACAGCTGAAACCTCTATTTTCCTGACACTTCCATGGACTCCTGGAGTTGGCTCTTCCTACCCGAGGCTCTGGTTCATAGTAGCCATGAACCCTGGCCTCTTGGTACCTATATCAATCCCTGTAAGGTGTTTCTCCTTTCCAATCCCTTCTGTCCTCATCTCTGGGACTTTTAATCTCCTGTCACCTTTTGAAACCTCTTGGGATAGCTTCTCCTGCCCAGATTCCAGCATATTGCATATTATAGTCAATGTGGGCAGTATGCAAAACCCATGTGGAGCTGATCTGATCTTCAAAGGCAAAAGTATTCTTTTGCATATTGGGTTTGCATTGTCATAAGCTAATGTATACACAATCCAATGTCTTATTGCTGGATCTGTTACTTGTTAGTCTACTGCTCTGGTCAACCCGTCTAAGAAGTCCTGAAATAGTTCTGTTTGTCCCTGTTCTATTCTGGTATAAGCTTCCACTGGTTCCCCTGGCTCACGAACCTTATCCCATACTTTTAGTGCTGCTTTCCTGCATAGGGACAGCATATGGTCGTCATATTCAGCCTGAACCTGTGGGTCAGCATAAATACCTCCTCCTAGGATTTTTTAAGAGGCGCATTAAGACCGTCTCTAATGGCTTGACGCTTTAGAAGCTTTCCTTCCCTCAGTAATGCCTTCCATTAGATTTGACAAGAATTCTCAAGGACAGCTGACACCAGTCCTACCCAATCTGCGGGCGTCACCCTGTTAAAGGTGGCCCATGGATGTAATAGCTGTTTTACAAATGGGCCATGAAGACCATATGAGACAACTGATTCCTTAATATGCTTAAGATCCTTCAACTGGATAGGCTGCCATATATAAGCCACGTGTCCATGGAGGTGTTTTTTAGTTGGTGACTTTTCTACCAGTGTTGCTGGGTAGACCAATGGTGTATGCGTAATAACTTTAGAATGATTGAAATACCTGTGTGGAGTAGGTGCCTCAGATGGAGCGCATTCCATCTCCTCGTCCTCCAAGCGATCCTTGAGCCTAGCAACGATGTCCCCATGTGAAGTTTCAATCTCACCAATCATGAAAGATTCAAGGCATGATAGCAAGTCTATGAATTGCTGTGACTGCTGTTCTATATGGTTTTCTAGGTGTTTAATACGTTCATCCCTAGCTAGCATCTGGGTGGCATGGAGACTGCCATCCAGGAATTGAAATTTAGAATCAAGGTCATGATTTGCCTCAGCAATTGACTTGATAAACCTTTCTAGTTTGTTAGCTCTGTTCTGTAATTCATCTTGCAAGCTTTGAAACTTAGATTCAACTCTATCATCTACCCTCTCGTATTTTTTCAGCCATTGATTTAATGGCATTATCCAATTGTTTAAACCTATCCTGGGTATCTTGCATATTAGTATCCAAACTACAGGACACAGAGGCTATTTGAGTTTCCAGTTGATCCAATTGTTTAAAACTAGCCTGGGTATCTTGCATCTTAGTATCCAGAGAGGCTATTTGAGTTTCTAGTTGGTTACATATATTCTTTAGTTTATCTCAGTCCTCTGACCGCCTAGCCTTTAACACCTCTGAAATGGAGCATCTCTCTACGTTTATCTTATCATAAATGCACTGCATTTCAACTTGGGTGGTAGACAGTTCTGCCCATATCGTATAAAACAGAGCAAAGCCTATCATCTAGCTTCTGTTCTACATGCTGCATAAATGTATCATGGGTCAGTCTGGTCTCCAAAACCTCATTACGTAAAGCTTGCATGTCCTGTAGGCAGGTGGTGAAATTAGCTTTATCCCTGTTCCTGAGGCCTCTGGCTAATGATAATACGTATATTAACACATTAACAGCAAATAAAGCATATAGGCCAATATTTAGCAGATCAACCTCTTCCTCGAACATTGAATTTACATAAGAATTGAAAACATTACCCATCGAGACCAATGATAAGTATTGGGCCATATTTACCAGTAGCATTAACTCCAGATGCAGTAACCAAGTTTGACCAGCAGGTGGCGCAGATGCACTTAGTTTGAGGAGGACCTGAAATTTCCTGAAAAACCCTTATAGGGCGTGTGAAGGATGGATTGGGGATGTGTTTTTACTAGGTATGGGAAAACCTTTGGATATAACCTGGTCGAGACCAAGCTTGGCGGGTGTAGCTGGGCAGGGGCTCGTGGCTGAAACGGTGTGGCGGGCAGCTGAGCTGTACTGCAGCTTCAGGACCAGGAACTTGGAATGATTGCGTGGGGCGGGGGCACCGCAGCGAGCAGGCTCGGTGGAGGATGGGCGGTTGTTACACCAGCGGCTGCAGACCTCAGAAAACGAGGGGCCTGCACAGAAAGAAAAACTTTCTGGGTTTGGTTTAGGGCCGCTGGTGCGCGCATGTGGCTAGCAGGCAGCTGGAAGCTGTGGTGGTATTCCTTGCTGTTCACTGTACCCTGGTGTGAGCACGGACAGCAGCAGTAGCATGCACGGAGTATAGCTCCAGGCGGCACGGGCTTCTCAGCGCAAGCCCAGTTTACTTACTGCGAACACACACGTAGTGTCTCCATGTATGTGTGGGTGGAGATACCAAAGTCCGCTGTGGCGCTGAGAGCCGGGTCGCTTCCGCAGGTTCTGGGCTGGTAGACTGGCAAGTGTGCAGGGCTTCTGGGCTGGGCAGCCTTTCCTAGTGGAAAGCAGAGGCCCAAGCGGGCTTGCAAAGAGCCTGAATGGGTCGTTGATTTCGTTGGGAGCCAAGTGAAGGAAAATGCTTGTAGATTCAAGATACCTTTAATTCAGATAAATACCAGCCAAACGCAAGCCAGGGCAGTGAGGCCAGGGAGATGGGGCAGCAGAAGAGGGGGTTCCAAGTGCTGGTGGTTGCTTAAGAGCCCATGCTGGGTCATTCTGACCTCACCTTGACCATGCAGGCACACCTGTAGCCAGACCTTAGGAGACATGGTTACGGTGTCTCCCTACAGTAACCACTCTCCAAATAATGGTGACCTTCATGGGTCCATTTCACATAGACCAGTCAGTCCTGTGCAGTATGGAGGAGACACTACATTCTTGTGTTCTGAATTTGAGGTCTAAAGGCACTCATAAGAGAGGGTTCTCTCCAGTTAACAAGCAGCTGATTCCCCCCATTTCATTATATCCTGCAGTCCCTCTACATGGCTCTATACCGAGGATCCTCCAGCAAAAATATTAGTTGTTTAAATAGGCAAGTCTTCATTTCAGCATTTACTGTAATATGTTGTGGCGGTTTTCAGTGCTCCCCTTTAAACAAAGAAAATTGTCACGAGACTGTTTTGCCTGCAGGGTCTGTAAGCTTTGTGTATCGTGTCCAGGCTAGGACATCCTACCCACGGAATGGAACTCACAGTTGTGAGCCACAACACGATGCTGGACCTGAAAGCAGATCCTTTTCTAGAGCAGCAATTGCTCTTAACCACAGGCTGAGCTCTGACATCAATGCCACCAACTTTTATTGCTTATAGTTTTCAGGATTTACTTGTAAAACACTATTAAGTCTTCTGACCAAAATCATGTCCTCAGGTGTGGAGGATCTTCAATTTCTAAGGGCTAAACAACTGTAAAGTAATTTCCTAGTGTCTCATGAGTAGTCTTTATGAAATTATATGATAGGGTACTGAATTTGAAGTGGACATCATCATTGACCAGTGTTTATAAAACCCTGGCTTTGTTATTCTTAATCACCCTGGTTTATCATTCTTAATCTCATACACTTTGGAACCAGTCTGTACTCTCATCACAATCACCATAACTTAGAGATCTCAGCCTGAGACTCAGTCAGGAAAGGACAGATTCCTACACATGACAAAAATGTTCTTTTGGATTTTGGAAGATGTAAGTAGAGAGAAGAGAGCAGGGCAGCCTGATTAACAGAAGTGACAGCCTCTGCCTCAGTAGACTGAAGGAAAAACAGCAGAGCAATTGTCAATCCACAATAAAGGAGGATGAGGGTATCAAAGCTGCAGTGCAGGCTGGATATGTTCTCCACTCAACAGTGGCCTCTTCTCAATCTCAAGGAGCTAAACCACTCCACTAGGAGCGGCTGCCTTTCCTCAGTCTTGCTAAGACAAAGCTCTAAGAGGATTTCAGGGAAGGAGGTCTGAAACACCCTAGTGGAAGATACTCCTCAATGCAGGAGCCTTAATGACCATCCACGGCTCCCATTCCCCAAGCCCATTTGATTCTCTCCAAATGAAGACACATTGCAGTCCACACCCTGTGTGGCTCTTGCTGCAGGCCAGCTGGTCCCAGCTCACAAAGGTTCTGTAGCAACTTAACTCCAGGTTCCCAGGGAGCTTAAGAGGGAATTGGGCATGAGGGACTGTCCCCTCTGGTGACCTGGTGTCTGGAGCCAGACCACCTGACTTTTCAAAGCAGAAGGACCCTAAGCCAGGCAATTGGAAGCCCAAGGAGATCACCAGTCAACACAATCCCAGCCATAGAATGTTCAGGCTCAGCTGTCATCCATGACCAGCTCTTCAGTGAAGACCTCCATGCATTTAAGACCTCTCTAGACCCTGATGTCACTGAGCCCTTCTCACTCTGGATTATTTGAATTTCTTGATCTGGGCCAAGACCTGCCTACAGCCATGAAGTGGTGGCTTTGTAGGCCTGAGGTCAGGACATGCTGTGTCTATTGGGCAGGTAGAATTGGTGCCTGTAGATGAAAGTCCACATCTGGTGTGGAGTCCTTCTGATCCAGCTTTCTGGGGATGTTGCCTCATTTGCCTCTGCTAACCTGGCTGGATTCCCTACCTGGCAATGCAGGCTCCTGAGGGGCATCTCAAAGTTACTGACAAAGCCTGTAGCTTTTTTTTTTAAAGGAGCAGCAGTGGAGAGGCAGGACACTGGTATATTTCCTACAGATGCCATTGCCAAGTGTTTCCCCAGATCTTGGCCTGGGTTTCACAGATGGGAGTAGCTTTGACCCTCACTTCTGGGATGCAGTGTTTTCCTCACTTGCTAACTTAATTTGTACAGATTGAGACTCGGTTTCATTGTTTTCAGAGCAGCCTGTCTCAAGGGCTATACCCCTGAACCTTGTCCCACATTGCAGGGATTACATGGTGTCATCACCTCATCTGCTTTGGTTATCTTTTAACATGCAGCCCACACAGGCCAGGAATGTTCGAGTCAGCTGCCTAGTTTGTGCTGTAGGGCAATCATCAGTACACTGAATATGTATTACTCACTTGTTGATAAAGAAGCCAATTTGGGTAATAGCAAGGCGGTATAAGGCTATTGGTAAAGCCAAACTGAAAAATCCAGAGAACGTAAACATTCCCCAAGAAGCACAATGTTAGAGGACAGGTAAAACAAGGAGCAACATATACACTAATAGACATGAGTTAATTTAAGTTGTTAGAACTGATTAGTAATAAGCCTAAGCTATAGGCCTGATCATTTTGTATTCATAAGCTTTTGTGTAATTTAGGCCAGGTAGTGGTCATAAAAAAAGGTGTCTCCATTTACAATTTTTCCCCCGAGTGTTATGGTCAGAGTTAGAAATATCTTCAGGGAGTAATTCTAATTTAATTGGTATTTGCAATATGCTAAATATACAAGTTTTGAGACAGTTTGTTAGTCCAGTGTGGCTGGAATATTGTGGCTAAATACCTTCTGCCTAATGTGTGTTGAGGAGCTTGTAGGAGGATAGTTGTGTGAATTCACACCTGGGCTATCTTGTTGAAGTGTTTGAAATGACACAAGAAGAGGTTGTTAAAATACTGTGATATTAACACATATTTTTGATTCCTATCTGGTCATGATAGAGTACAACCTTAAAGGCAGGAATCAGGCCGCATTCAAATCTGAGCGTTTAAGGCCACCATTTTCCAATCAAGTTTCAGTGGGACAGCAAGGGACACAGACTCCATCTTAGGAATTAGTATCATGAAGATCAAGAACAGGTAACCAGGAATTTGGGCCCTGCCACAATCTTAGTACAGAAGTAGGATTCTGTGTGCTTCACAGCCACTGGTGTAGAATCAAAATGAAACACCAAGGCCAGAGATACAGCAGAACAGAAGCTCTTCAGCAGGGACCCTGGTGACAAGATCCTTAGGCTATCTCCCCATCTCATTCATGGAGACTGCCCATGTGAAAGACAGCAGCCTGGGAACCCACACTAATACAGGACCCTGATCAAACCCATCCAGACAAGCTACAAGTATCCACATTGGGATGAGTCAGAATACAACCCAGATAGAGTGGAATGGAGCCAGAGTCAATACTACCCCAGGATTTGCACACATGTCCCTGATGCTCCTCCACTGATGGGGCACTAACAGGGCATGGTCCAGCTAGGCCATTGCAAAATGAGCATGAATCCCAGCAGAGGTCACTGAAGTCAGGAACACAGGGATGAAAACATGGACCAGTGAGAGCAAGTAAACTTCATTCAGCACCTACACAGCTCAAGGGAATTCTTGGGCTTTGTCACGTATGACTAGGTTTAACCACAGCATAGGGTCCACATATCTTTCACTCACCCGAGTGCCTGAAGAGCCATTTAAGATGACCAAGTTAGTGGCAATGAGATGTATGGACAAAGAAGGCAAACTCATTAGGAGACGGTCATTTCACTACATACCTGCCACACAAGTGTAAGGGGCCATGGGCCCAAAGCTATGCTGTCTAAAGCCCACTTTTTGTAAGCATTTTATGACCTTTAAAGTTTGCGGCTTAAAGACAACCCTGTGAGCCTCATGTGACCCATAATTAGATAAGTTTGGCCAAGCGGGACTGCTAACAACTGCGTTCCGAGAAAAGGTGTGGGCCTTTCTGCCTGCTGATTCGAAGATACCGCAAGAATGTCCCAGCCCCAGCAAATACCAGCCGTTCCTTCCTGCTATCCCCCCGCTTGCCTAATTTCCTTGTTCCAGGGCTATATAAGCCCACTCTGAGCCCCAATAAATCGAGGCCTTGACAATGCACAGATGGACTCTGGTCCCCTCTCTTGTGCGCTTGGTCTCCTTCCCTTCTCTCACCCATGACTCTTTCAGGCAGCCCCCCTTCAGAACCCTGAATGACTGACCCTCCGGACGGGTCACACAAGTGTTAATAGAGATGTCTTGAAGCATATTGGCTTCTTGGTAAGTACATAAGATTACCTAAATATATGAGGTACTTCTATAGCAAGAAGTTGCAATAGGAAGGCTCCCAGGGCAGTATCTGGAATGAGCAGTCTTAGATGGCACACTTGGAGGACTTGATAACTTCAAGATGTGCCCTGGTCATTGACAACAAGCATGATTGGCAGGTTAGTCTGTTGAGTCCCGCTCCCAGAGGAGAGTGTTAGAGAGTTGTCAGTGTTGGCTGTGATCATGCCTACATACGAAGGCTCCTACAACAGGGATGGACAGGTGGCTACAAAGTTCAGAGCCCCTGACCTCAAACTGCATAAAACTAAACACCATACCTATACATCAGACCTTAAAGAAAAAGGTCTAAAAAGCAGCATGTAAGAAGTGAGTTTGAAGGCATCAACAAAGATGAATGCATTAAGTCTCATGTGCCCTGAGTGGAAACAAAATCCTTCCTACAGACATGGCCCTGGCTCTCCTCTCCCTCTTTCCACTTGTGTCATTTAATTGTATTTACCCTCTTGTCATGGGCTCTATGGTGTTCTTAATGGATAGAAATGTTCAAAGCAAAGGACACTCATAACCATATGTACACACAGATGACCCGATACTGGCACTCAGCAGCTCAAATGACAGACGTCTTAAAGTGCTTAGACATTCTTTGATCTGTCTACTGTGGCTGTTTCTAACTAGGATGTCAGGACCAAATGACTTTGGGGGACACCCAGCAGGTATGCACAGTGAGATGATGTGATCTGCTTTGGGGTGAAGAACAGCCACTTTCTAGTATCCAAACCACTGGAGAACAAAGCAATACTTGTACTAAATTCACTGACAACCTTCAGGGGTCTATTTAACATGGATCAAGGAGTCCTGTGAATCATGGAGACACTTCCTTCCTGTTTTACGAATCTGGAAAGTTAAAATGACTCTCACAGATGTTGGGGGAATTCAGGTTCTTGGTCACATGAGTATCCTCATTTCTTAAGATCCATGAAGAGAGAGTGCTGCATGATCTGAACAGTCTACACACCTCCACTTCTCTTGGAGGACTTCCTACAGGCAATCAAATGACCCCTCTTGAACACATACAAGTAGGTTGGGAACCAGGATTTCAGCATGGTAACTCAACACTCCCATTATTCCCAAGAAGTATTTCTACACCATGAGCCCTGTCCCATTAGGAAACTAGTTTCCTGCCCTTCTGGAGTACACCGCTACTGGGGTCCTGTCTCCAATAAGAAGTTGAATTCCCCCATTCACTGTATCCTGCAGATGCCTCTCCATGGCTCTGGATAGAAGTTCCTCCAGCATAAATATCAGCTGTTTGGACAGCCAAGTTCATTTAAGCGTTCACTGTGCTTTCCCAAAGAATTCAATGAGAAGGGAGTAATTTCAACACTGCTCGCAGCTCCTGAGGAGGAAGTCACCATACCACTACCACCAGAATCAGTCGTTTCTTCAACCATAGGCCAAAAGCCACCAGTTCCTCCACTCCCCATGGCATCTTCTAAGGATATCAAATCCTCAGTATCCAAGTTAAAGCACCATCCACCCCTGCCGTACATCCTTCCCATTTAACTGAGGTGACCCAGAACACACTTTAGAAATGGTGCTGCTATCATGAGTACAGACGGCAAGAAAGTTGAAGTCTACTCGATACTCCAGCAAAATGCATATTCAGAACAAGAATGTCCTATTCCCCAAACATCTCTTGAAGCCAAAACGAAGCCGATTTCTAAGAAACCTGAGATGGCTATCAAAGGAGCCACCAAGATGGCCAAAGAAACCACACAATGAAATTTCATAAGAGAGGAGAATGGCATAGTTGAGGTTATAACTTCAGAAAGGGAGTCTGTGTTTGCTGCCTAGGGAAGAATTACAATGAAATTGCTTCTCCCCAATCCAGTCACAGAAGATACCAGGGCAGCCTGACTAACAGCACTGACAAACTCTGCCACAGAATCCAGATAATACATTGGCAGTGGTTTTAGTCACCCACCCTGTCTGGAACTAATGTCTCAGTCTCCCAGGAAGTCTATACTCCTTCACTTCTATTCTAGGACTTTCCAGACTATCATGGCTGCTCATGAACACTTACATGAGACTGGGAACCAGGATCTCACCATGGTAGCCAAACACTCCCATTGTTCCCAAGTAGTGTATTTCTACTACTGAAAGACCTCAGAAGAGGTACTTTCGTAGAAGGAGACCCGCACCCAGGAATCAGCGAAACCACAAACTTTGGATGCAAAGGCAAGAGGCTTTATTAGTAGCGCTGGTACCTGGGGTCTTAGCTTTTGTTAGGCTAAGCCCCGAGCCCCGGAAGGGGAGTCCTTTTATAGGGGAAAAAGGCACCGTAATAGTCAGGCGAAACGGCCTTTATCTTTTGCCGCGTCCAGATGGCTGACCTTGGGACAGAGCGATCCCGCGGGGGCCGGGGCCGGCCTTGTGCGGCGGTGGGGAAGTGCCGGCAGCTGTGGGGATCAAGGGTCGGGGAGTGCAGGGGAGGATGTATTCCCCACGCGCTCTGCCAGCTGCCGACCGGAGAAGGAGGCAAACTTAAAAGAAAAAGCTAAGGGCGGGGGTCTTTCATTCCCCCATTTCTCTTGGAACTGAATGGAATCTTTCATTCAGAGGTCTCTGGATATTTTGGGTCTATTAGAATGTAGGGACCAATATAAGGATTAAAAATAGAATAACCAGGGGTCCCTATGCCGGCTGCTTTGCCCCCCATTGTTACTCCTTCTAATAATAGGGCCATGGTTAAGGATATTGGCTCCCTCGATGATTTCTTTAGTATGCTGTAAACATATTCAGGTTGGTGATAGTTTTTACTTTGAGTCTAATTTAAAGATGGCCCCCCGATCTGATCCCGACAGGTACTAGCGAAGGCCCCAAGCATCTCCCTTCTGCCATTCTGATGCTTTCTTACCCTCATCCGTAAAGGAAATAAGGAGAGGCATAGAGGTGGTACCGGTGGAGCCCTTTTGCCATCCTCTGGTTACCTGAATCTTGTCCCATGAGGATGAAGGCTTCCAGTGAGCATCCCCTGTCGTTTTGCATCCCCATGCAAGGGAGTTCCTTTTGACTTAGCATTTTAACCAGGGAAAATGGACGGCGAAATTTCTTTCCAAACTGCTTCCTGCTGACTTTGGGACGAAGTTAGGGACCCCAGAAGGTTGAAATGCTAGTCAAAAGCAAAAAGGAATTTAGACAATGGGGAATCCATCAGGGGCTTCTGGTTAGCAGACACTGTTGCAGAGATAGGGGGTGTCCACATCAGCAGACTGGTTCACATCCATAGCAAGTCTAGGGTTCGCAGTCTACTTAGAACAGTCTGAAGTCAGCAACTGGTACTCAGATGTCTGTCAGAAGCAGAAACCTGTTTAAGACATATTTAAACTGGGAACAGAGGTTAAAACTTATTTACTGAAGCCCACAGTGTAGAAAAAGCAGATATCTGGATATCTGTTCAAACAGCAACAACATATTTAGCAAAAACTACAGATTTGGGCTATAAGCATGTACATTTTTCTTCTGTCCAGAGAGGCAGGTATGGATTGGACAGAGGTGTCTTTGGCCTGATGAAAAGCCCTTAAGTTTGTACTTAGATGACAACCAAAATAAACTTAAAAACCTTGAGCTTGTGCCTGAACAGTAGATAGTCATTATTTTATCAGCTAACATATTTACTAGTCTATAGTGGATCTGACTGTCTGATGCTGTCAAGCTGACAACCAGTAATATTTCAGAGATCTGAGAAGGGTATATTTTGTCCGAATCTACTAAAAAGTGACAGAAGCCAGTTAGAAGCAGGTCCATATACAGTTAGCCAAACCCAAGTTTCTCCATTACCGTTGGAGGCAGCTGTCTCAAAGAAAACAATCTTCGCCAGGCCTATATTGTGAGACGTTTTATTTTCTCTCTGTGGAAGAGGGACATGGAAAAGACTGACCTTGTTTTGTCTAGGCAAAGGGGTACAATCAATTTTCCAGTGTCCAGCAGCTTTGTCCACAGTCTCGGCCAGGTTCTGGCAGGCGGCAGGTTTCATATCTGAGCATCTGCTCATTGGTCCAGGTGCAGGAACTGAGGTGCCTGTAATCTTCGGGTCATTGTCAGGATCTGGCAGTCTGTCTGACATTATAAACTTTAAAGATAACAATTTAAATGCCATATTCTGAAGATCTCTGAAGCATTAGAGGTCTGTTTGTCTGTTTTAATTACTTGCCTTAAGCACACATTAAGTATACAGGTGGCTAGGTAAGGTCTTATTTCTGTAAATAATTTTTAGTCTGACTGTAACTGGTTTTAACTTAGTAAGATGTTTGAAACAGCACAGCTGAACTTAAAACTGCATAGAGCTACCTTATATTCCTTAAACAGTAGCTTAATTTTTTTCTTAGGCAGGGTTTTTCTGTGACTTTGGAGCCTGTCCTGGAATTCGATCTGCCGGACCAGGCAGGCCTTAAACTCATAAAGATCTATCTGCCTCTTATTCCCGAGTGGTGGGATTAAAGGCATGTGTCACCAATGTTCTAAACTTTAAGGTGTGTGCTACCTATATCCTGAGCTTAAAGGTGTGTGTTACCAACATCCTAAATTTATTTCTAAAATATAAACTGTAATATCTTATAATAGATCAGCATCTTTCATAAAACAAAAACTTTATATTGTCAGGCTTTGCTCAAAAATAATTCTAAATTGAAGCTCTTTAAGTACAAACATTAATAAAAATAAACATTAAAAAACTGTTTTTTTTTTTAAAGAAATTTAAATTTCCTTAAGGTCTTTCTGTAATATATAGAAGCATTAACATTTTAAATCTTAACTGAAAAACTTGTTTCTAAGATGGTATCTCTAATTTCCATGCGCTCATCTTTAGTCAAGATGGCGGTTTAAGTATTCTTTTTTTAATTTTAGCAAAATGGCGACCAGTCAAGTCATGTGAACATTTTGCCATGTGCTGGCTACCGGGAAGCAGAACATTTTAAAACAAGTATATATAATTTTTTTGAGAAATAAACAGGACCTTTTAAAACAGAATTAGCTTAATATGGTTAAACATGAGAAACCATAGCATAGTTTATATTTTTCTCTGACTTATAACAACCCCTTTTTTTTTCTGACTTTTAACAACCTTTTTTTTCTGACCTTTTATAACTTGCTTTAACCCTCTATTATTTTCTGTAACAATCTTCTCTGCTATGACTTGCTTTAGCTCTCTATAACCTTTTAGTTCATTTTTCTGACTCTTAGATATTTTTAGACAAGTTTTCTTTTTTTTCCCTCTTTATTATTTAAGTTTCTTATATATATATTTTTTTCATTTCTCAGTCAACATAAAAATTTTGTCAAAGTCCCTTTTTCATGAAGTATAGCAAAAAGCACATTGATCCCTGTCCAGGTCGCTGGTGGCCTGCCCTGGATCTTCCGGATCATAGGGAGTATACATCCTATATGCTTCTTTTAGTCTCTCTAGAAAAGCGGCGGGCGATTCCTCAGCCCCCTGTATCATCTGCTTTACCTGGGCCAAATTGGTGGGTCGGCGTCCTGCCCCCCGGAAACCCGCTACGAGCACCCGGCGATAGAGACGTCCTACCTGCTACAGTGGTAAAATCCCATTCAGGTCTTTCAAGAGGGCAAGCCGCATCAATTTCATTGGGCAGCTGGACGCGCTGTTTCTCCTCCTAGGTTAAGAGGACCTGCCGAGGCGGCGGGGCCGCTTCTGCCTCTGGCGGGGGCGGCGGCGGTGCCGGATATGGCAGGGGCTCCTCAGTCAATTCTCCCGGGGGGGAGTAAGGGAGTGCGTGGCGGGCGGTTAGAGGGGGAAAGGAAGGGGGGGCCCTTGGGGTGTCTTTTACCTGAAATATAGTTTGGGGGTTAAAGGTATCATCCCGCGGCCAGCCCACGTCAAAGGCTGGCCATTCTGAGGAACAAAGAGTAATCCATTTGCGTTTATGCACATCAACTACAAAACAAAGACCAAACAACACAGAACAGGCTTTCGCAGCGCGGTTTCGACAGAGAGTCGAAAGTAAAACTCCAGAAAACAAATGAGCCCAATGAGGCTCCAAACGCTAAGGCATCTAACCTAGCCAGAAAACAAATGAGCCCATCGAGGCTCCAAACGCTACCAGGACGTCTCCTGGAGCCGCAGTCGGGAGTCCGAACCCGTCAGTTCCTCCCCGGAGCCGCCAAATAAAATACAAATGTACGCAGCTGTGTACTCCAAACGCAAGCGCAGTTCATAAAATGGTTTCAGACAGAAAGACAGGACAGGACGAGACAATGAAAGGCCCGCTGCCTCTCTGTCTCCCCTCGCCTATGCCGATGCTGGGTGTTCTCTCTGGAGCAGCCGGGATGGGCTGGGAAGAGCAGTTGACCGAGGGCAGCACGTCGGGGACTGAGCAGGGCAGGGCTAGGATGCGGCCAGGGGCTGGAGAGTGCAGCGCGGGCGATGCTTGTCCGGGAGCTGCGAGCTGCGAGCAGGGAGCCACCTCCAAGGCCAAGGGCGGAGCCGCCCTGCTTCCCCTTCATCCCGCTGTCCCTGCCCCCGCCGGCCTCCACTTCCCCCGCCCCCACGCCCCCCCAATGGGGAGCCTTCGTCCCAAGGTCAGCCATCTGGACCGGCAAAAGATAAAGGCCATTTCGCCTGACTATTACGGTGCCTTTTTCCCCTATAAAAGGACTCCCCTTCCGGGGCTCGGGGCTTAGCCTACCAAAAGCTAAGCCCCGGGGTACCAGCGCTACTAATAAACCCTCTTGCTCTTGCATCCAGAGTTCGTGGTTTTGCTGATTCCTGGGTGCGGGTCTCCTTCTACGAAAGTACCTCTTCTGAGGTCTTTCAACAAGACAGTGGATCCACATAAAACTTACCTCCCAAATGTGGGTCGGTGGTCCCTGGGCGGGTCTCGATCCCGGACGAGCCCCCAAATGAAAGACCTCAGAAGAGGTACTTTCGTAGAAGGAGACCCGCACCCAGGAATCAGCGATACCACGAACTTTGGATGCAAAGGCAAGAGGCTTTATTAGTAGCGCTGGTACCTGGGGTCTTAGCTTTTGTTAGGCTAAGCCCCGAGCCCCGGAAGGGGAGTCCTTTTATAGGGGAAAAAGGCACCGTAATAGTCAGGCGAAACGGCCTTTATCTTTTGCCGCGTCCAGATGGCTGACCTTGGGACGGAGCGATCCCGCGGGGGCCGGGGCCGGCCTTGTGCGGCGGCGGGGAAGTGCCGGCAGCTGTGGGGATCAAGGGTCGGGGAGTGCAGGGGAGGATGTATTCCCCGCTCCGCCAGCTGCCGACCGGAGAAGGAGGCAAACTTAAAAGAAAAAGCTAAGGGCAGGGGTCTTTCACTACTACATGAGATCTATCATAAATAGCAGTACAGTTAGCTGCCAAAGTCACAGACCCTGGGGCAGCAGATAGCTAGTGCTAAGGAAAGAAGTTTGGTCCCAGGCAGTGGTGGACAGGGAGGCCAAAAAAATTAAAGAGGCTTCCCAACTGAACAAAACTTCCCGCGTCAAAGTAAGCAAAGCTTCCTATGGGTGGGGGCAGAGCTTCTAGAATCTTCTATGGAGATCAGACACTTGTGAGATCATAACGAGTCTCATTCCTGCCACCCTGATCATTAATTTTTAGCTCAAGAACTCTGACCGGTAGTCTCTGGATGGGGGCCCATTGTGGCCATACTTCTGCATTGCTAATTTCAACTTGTGACTCCCATGGTTTCAATTAAGTCCATGGCAGGAGGGTCTGCCAAATGTCCGTTTTTCCTCTTCAAGCATGGCATCTCAGTGTTCAGAGCACCTTGCTTCTCCCCAGGCAGTAGGCAGACAATGCAGGAAGGAACACATTTGGGGAAACTCGGGGTCTTGGCTACTTAGCTTCATTTTACCTGGGATCTTTTGAACACAACCCAGTCAGATGAGCTATCCTAGGGATGGCTGGCCTAACTTTTAGATACCCCCAGCTGCACTATGTTCAATAAAGGCCAGATGAGCCTTATATCTCAAAAAAGTAAAATCAAAGAAATACTGTTATATCCCCCTAATTTCCCTTGCAACTGGAAGACTTCCCATGCATAAATGAAAGTTGAGAACTCTAAAAATCTTTATAAAATTGTCACACAGAAAACATTGAAATTACTCATACTACTTGAACAAAAGTAGAGAAACAGGAGAGTGAAAGTCACTCCCCTTCCAGACACTATGAAACAAGACATAAGTCCCACACACCAGCCTCAAGTTCAGTTTTGGAGGCAGAAAAAGGCAGGCATCAGTTGAGTTCCATCCTGTCAGCCATCTGCGGATACCAGACGCTGTAATGTGAGCTCTTCCCGCCTGCCTGGAACCATAGCCACATCAACCCCAAATGAAAATATAAAATTATATTAAGTATGAAACTGTTGGCTATGACTTCTTATTTGGCTAGCTCCATCTAAGTTAACCCATTTCTAATAATCTATGTCTTCCACGTGATCTTTTACAGAAGAAAGGTCCAGGGACCAATTACTCCTCTGGCATCCTACATGTTGACTGCTCAGCATGTCTGTAGAGAGAGAATAGACAGAAGAGAGCAATTTCCTGCTTGTCCCTTTTTATATTCTGAGTCTGCCCAGCTATGTCACTTCCTACCTAGCTAATCAATGTTTTATTCATTAACCAAGAGAGATACAAATACACAGAAGATCTTCCCCAATGAGGATGGAGTTAGGAAAACATAGGACAGACTTCTGTCTATTCTTAGGCAGCTTATGCTTCATACATGTCCATCTCCTATGACTTTGAACCCTTAGCCCTCAAACACGACCTTCAGGATCATCTAAGTTCCTGTCACCAGGCTGAGGGGCTGATGAATCCACACAGGCTGGCTTCTAATTTCACAGATCTGATGTTTACACTTGTCCCAGTCCATTATCCTGAGCCACTCCCCTCCACTTAAAGAAGGCTGAGACCTCTGAAACCAACCCCCTCAAGGAAACCAAGATCTGGTACCTGGCCCAGCCCTGGAGTCCTATGTTGACCCAAAACTACAAGTGCTGGGTTGGGACATATACTGAGCCTGACAGTTCACCCCTGAAACATCACTCAGCTCTTAGTCCCTGTTGGATCTGGATATGCTGTGGCCTCTGTGTCGAATCTCCACTCAGCAGTCAGTTTCCTGAATTTGGCAGTGAGAGCAGGTGCTTTAAGAAAAGCTCAGAGCAGAGCAATAGTCAATTCCCCGATCAGGAGCATAAGGCATTAAAGACACAGCACAGGCCGGCTCCTGTGTATTTTCTCCACTCAAGGGTGGCCCTCTCAGTCTCCAACAACCAGGAGCTGAGCCCAACAACCAGAACCAGTCTTCCCCACACAAATCTCAGGGCTGACTCAAGGGAAACACACAGTTCCACCTGAGCAGAAGTCACAAACATACCAAACGGAGATAAGTCAAGGCCACTCACCAGGTATGGGGGACCAACATCTACAGTGCCAACAAACTTCATACTAGGGGTGCATCTCCAAGGCAGACCCCTCTCCTGACACCCACGGGCAAGCACCAAGTGTTCCTCTGTTTCATTTCCAGCGAAGAGTGGGTCCCTCCACTAATAAGCACTTGAATCATCAGACCTAAGTGACCGAGCCATTTTCAACCTTTTTACTACATAAACCTGCTAAGCAGACAGCCCAAACACAAGTATCCCAGAACTCCAATTTTCCTCAGAACTGTAATCAGCAGCAATTACAGAGGAAGAATAAAGAACAAATGCCCCAGACTTTTTCTCATCTCCAAGGTAGCAATGAGAAGCAAAGAGAAGGACCATGCTCTGGCCGGATTAAAGTAGAAGAATGCTATAGTGGTGAAAACCAGTATTCAAAAATCAAGTAATTTCCAAACTCACAGTAGCCAAAGGCCATTAGAGCCAGTACAGAATGTGAGTAGTAAGAATTACTCTTACCTGAATATCTTCCAATCAAATCCCAGAAAATCACAGATTCCTGTTCAAATGATACACACCCAGTTCCTGAGACTCAGCCAACTCTATATCCTCAACTCTGAAGGAAATAAGACCGAGCCTGCAGAACATTCCATATTTTCCAAGTGATGTGAACCCAAATTAGGATATTCATCATCACAGGTGCTTCCCTGTCCAAGAACAGAAGCCTCCACAAGCTCTGGCTCTGCAGGGATTTAAAAGGCAGAAGCCAGAATTTGTCATCTGGGCAGGCAGCAAGACTAGCTGAAGTAGCTCAGCAGAGGTACTCGGTGCCTAATCCAGCAAAGGCACTCTCTGTCCCCAAGCCAGGAGGAAATCAGATGCAGACCCCTCCTCAAAGGGACACTCAGAAGCATGCCACCCTAGGTGGCTCCTCTTACAGAAGCAAGAGCAGCAGCAAGCACAGCAGTCCCAGGCTGACTCTTGTCATAATCAGATGCACAGGCCAATCAAGACTGAGCCTGGGTCCAAACCCTCTTCCTGTAAACGCCCCATGCCGGCACCCCAAGAAAATCTGTCCAGAAGGATAAAGCAAGAGATTTCCCCGCTGAGCTGTGATGATGGGCAGCCGAAGAGCATCTTTGAGACCTCGGAGCAGCATCTGAAGCAGTTTCAGCTCAGCTCATTCTTTAACCACAAGTCCCTGACTCTCTCAAAAGGAACCAATGAGAGTGGAGATATCAGGGGCCATCACAGTTTTATCTACTAATGTTCACGCTGCAGATCCTGAGAGCCACATTCCAGCTTCGGAAAAACCAGCAACCAAAAGGACAGCTGGCTCTGCTCAACAATTTTTTGGACTCACCTTCCAAACTCCTAAAACTTGCTATAAAAATTTATTGGATACTCCCATCAAGACTCAATATGATATCGCATCATGCAGATGTGTGGAACAAGTTAATGAAAAAGATAAAGGTTGTTTTTATACCCATCTAGGAGCTGGTCCTAATGTGGCAGCTATTAGAACAATCATGAAAAAAAGGTTTGGACAGAAGGGTAAAGCTCTTAGGATTGAAAGTCATCTATCCTGGAAAAGAAGGCAAAAGTTCTCAGGGATGCCCGATTGCCAAATGGGTGATTTGAAAAGGGAGCCTTGAGAAATTCCTGTGATTGGTTCGAGAGCGAGCTGGCCATAGCCGTGATGTTGCTGTGATTCCGATTCTTATAATATGGGAAGGAATCCCAAGACCTTGGCTGACCAACTCTACTCAGATCATAGAGAGGCCCTGAGTAAATACGGTGCCCCCTCTATTTGATGCTGTGCCCTGAATGTAGAGGGAACCTGTGCTTGTCAGGGCTTGGATTCAGAAACCTGTGGTGCCTCCTTTTCTTTTGGTTGTTCTTGGAGCATGTACTATAATGGATGTAAGTATGCCAGAAGCTAGAACCCAAGGAAATTTAAGCTACTTGGAGATGATCCAAAAGAGGAAGAGAAAGTAGAATCTCATTTGCAAAACCTGTCTACTTTCATTGCTCCAATAGACAAGAAGTGTGCACCTGATGCATACAATAATCAGATGGAATGTGAACACCGAGCTCCAGAGAGTGCCGTTTGGGTCTGAAGGAAGGCCAACCATTCTCAGGGGTCACTGCATGTATGGACTTTTGTGCTTACGCCCACAGAGACCTGCACAACATGGCAAATGTCAGCACATTGGTGGGCACCCTCACTAGAGAGGACAATCGAGAAATTGGAGGAGAACCTAAGGATGAGCAGCTGCGCGTATTACCAATGTACAGAATCTCTCCTGTGGAGGAGTTTGGAGTGCTGAAGGTCAGGAGGAGAAGATACCAAACAGGTCGATTCAGGTCCGGAATTTTTATTGGAGGAAAGTGAGGATGTTAGCAGAGCCGGTCAAGAGTTGTCGACAAAGAAAACTGGAGGCCAAGAGAGCTGCAGCTGAAAAGCTTTCTCCCCTGAGAACTGCTCAAATAAGAATGAAAAGGACAAGTCTTCATGAACAAAGCAGATAGAAACTGCAAACCAAAAGAAACATCTGCCAGAACAATTGTGGCCTTCAGGATCTGTCATACACAGTAGCCCCAGCCACTCCAGAGGAACCGTCACCAAGTACAGCAGCCACACCAGGCACAGGCACAGCCACCTCAGACACAGCCACAGCGTATCTTGCCCAGCAACTCTCAATCCGAGTCCATTGGCTCTTACTCCACCAACCCATGCATGAGATGTTCCAACCCACTTAGTGTTTCTCCAAGTTCTTCACACACTTCAGAGATGTACGGAAATACCAATCATGCAAACCTTTATCCACCTCATCTCAAGCTGCAGGTTCATATTTGAGTTCTGACCCCATGAGCCCCTAACCCTGGGTTTTTCAACCAGAATAACCAATATGCAGCATACTAGTACAATGGGAACATGTCTGTGGACAACTGCTCTCCTTTCTTTGGTTCTTACTTCCCCCAGTCTCAGCCCAGGGATCTGTATAGATATCCAAGCCAGAACCCCCTCACCAAGATGAACCTACCACCCATCCACACACTTTACCACACTTAGAGAGACTGTCTCCAAACCTCTAAGTACTTAAGTTATGGAAACCAAAACATGCAGTGAATGCCCTCAGCAACTCTACCATAAAACCGGATGTACATCACCTGGCAACGTTTCCTCCTTATCCCACCCCTGGGATGGATGGCCATTTCATGGGAGCTGCCTCCAGATTACCATACAGCATGAGCAAACCAAACACTACACAAACAGTGAGCACCATCCACCTTCTCACACTATCCACAGCTACCCGCCTGCAGCTTGAGGCACGACAGCCAGCTCCAGTCAGGCCTTCCACAACAAGGAGAACATGCTCTCCCTCACAGCTAACGGGTTATCCAGGGTGCTTCCAGGGCTTAATCATGACAGCACTGCTCCTGCCCAAATCCTGTTCCACAGTCTGACTGAGGACAGTCAGGAGAAGCAGCCTGGGGCAGCAGGCCAGGGCGCAGCTTCTTCTGTGGAGGACAATGAGGAGGTTTGGTCAGACAGTGAGCAGAGCTTTCTGGATGCTGACATTGGAGGGGTGGCTGTGGCTCTAACTCACAGATCCATTCTCATTGGGAGTGCAAAGCGAGAGGTTCATGCCACAGCCCAAATAAATAATCCTGACTGGGGTCATCCCGCCAGGATCTCACTTGTATTTTACCAGCATAAGAACTGAATGAGCCAAAGCATGGCTTGGCTCTGGGAAGCCAAAATGTCTGAAAAGGTCCAAGAGAAAGGGGAAGAGTGTGAAAAGTATGGACCAGACCACGTGAAAAGTATGGACTAGACCACGTGTCTCAGAAAAGCCATGGCAAAAGGGTAAAATGTGAACCCGAAGAGCTGCAGGAACTTTCTGAGCCCGGTTACCTGCGCTTCATCCAGTCTCTTGCTGAGAACACAGGGTCTGTGACCACAGACTCCACGGTGACTACATCTCCATATGCCTTCACTCAGGTCACGGGGGCCTTACAACAGATATGCATGATGCTGTCCTTTATGCCAGGCCACCTAGAATAACCTGTCAGTAGTATAGTTCTCATGTCATGGGCAGTTGGGAAAGGTCACAGCATCCATGACAAATGCTGTCTCTCTCTCTCTCTCTCTCTCTCTCTCTCTTTCTCTCTCTCTCTCTCTCTCTCTCTCTCTGTGTGTGTGTGTGTGTGTGTGTGTGTGTGTGCGCACGTGTGTGTGAACATGTGTGTTGGGGGAGGGTGTCAACTCACCAGCAAAATAGGAATTAATTTTACCATTGCACTTAATCTCTGCTGACTTCCCAAGTGGTCACTGGTGGCATTCAGGAAAAAGACCAAAGCATCCTATGCAAAGGGAAGGTAGAAAGCAAGTGCTCCACAGTTTCTATTTTTAAAACCACTGGTTCTCTTATTGGCTGAGGTCATATGTGTGTGAGATGCTCCCTGGCCACTCCACACATGTGACCACTTCTAATACCAAGTTTGCACAGCCATGGGACACAATACTGTAGTCATACAGTTGCAGGAATCATCTGGTGCTGATCTGATTACTGAATACTGGAATTATGGCTTTTTAACATGCAGTTTTTACTGTAACCTTAACATTAACTTATTCATCAAAAGTAGTGATAGGAAGCTTTGGTGAATAATGGCAAAACACTGAAATTTTGGGGTAGGACATGAAATGGTGTTACACAAATAGTGTCTTTAGTAGCTGAAAAGTTAATGCCTTTTTATCATGCAACCAGTGCATTGAGTGGCCTTGAAGAGCTGGGGGTACCTTTCACTTACATTTCTGTCTTATTCTTATACAGCTTAGTTTTTAAAACATGGGCATTTTAAAGGCCTCTGGACTCTGCTCATCCAGTGATGTCCTTGTAGGACTATAAACATAATGTGTACATATACACATTTTTATATGTGCAAACACATGTATATTGAAATATTTTAAGTGGTGTTTTAGAAGCACTTTGCCTACCTAAGCTTTGGCAACTTTAACAATGTTAAGGCACTGGGATGTTTTAAGTTTACTTTCGTTTAAGATTAAGTTTTTTTTTAAAGGAAAGCTTTTAAAACATTTGCTTTTAGCCATGTATCTGCTGATGAGCAGTATTCGTTGTTGACACGGCCTGTGAAATCCAAATGGAAGCTGAATGGGTGTGTTAGTCCACAAAATACATGCTTTCTGGTGCTCATCTTACATGCTATACTACAAACAGTATGACAAGTTCATTTGCTTCTGTGGGTACAGCTGAAGATTCTCTGCTAACTGCAGGCAATAACTAGTGGATTGCCACAGACCCAGCAAAGCTAGCTTGTCCACCTAGGTCCACACCGTCTCCTGCATCTGTATGGTCAGGACAGGAGGCTGCCTTTGGGTTACTCATGCATTTCAATGTCATTGCTTTGCTTAAGTCTCCTAACCAGGTCGCTGGAGTGGACTGACGCCTGCATAAGATGAGCAGTCAGGGTTAAGCAATCTGTCAGTGACAAAACAGAACAAAAACCCTAAACAAAATAGGCTGCTGGTTTGCCGTGGGGATTTCAAATCATAAATTTGTATAAAATATGACAGTTGTATAGTAAATTAAATTGTAAAACTTTTCAATGTAATGCTTTAGTATTTTAGTACTGTAAGAATTAAATATATACATATGTATATGTAGGAGATTGAAGAAAAATAAACATGATGGTGCTACTCAGATTGCTACAAATAGATGCTAATGAGCTAAGAATTGATTAAAAGTTTGAGTGATGTTCCTACTTGTCATATACCTCAACACTAGCTTGGCAATAGGATACTGAACTAAATGAAAGCTTATAGCATTGTATACCACCATTTAAAAAGTTTTATTAAAGCATACCGTTTTCAATACTTGCTTTCTTAGCAAGTATAACTTGAATTTCAAAACTTTTGTTCTAAAAATTCAGGGATGTTCAGCTCGTTCTCCTTATGCTAACCTGTCATCTGTGTTTATGTAAAGTTGTTGGGAGCTGCAGAGTACCAAGCCTAAAAGATGGCCCTGGTTTCCGCCTTCCACCAGCCGGACGGCCAGTGCTCTCTGTGGTAAACAACTCCTTATTAGGAGAGAGGCCACGTATCCTTCTAAATCGGCTTGGTGACAACCTATCCTAGCGTGCCACCTGGGCGTAGATGATTGGTAGTTGCTGGATATATGAAGCCCCGCCTTCCTGGGTTTGGGTCCACTTCCTGAAAAAAATCAAGGTTCCCGAATAAACTGTGAGATTCCTCGGTGTTGCGTCATTCTTGCTGGTCAAGGGTGGACGCGACAAGTGGTGGCCCGTATGGGGAATCTTCCCAAAAGCAAACCGAAAGTAAACACCTCACTCCTGCTTTAACTTGCAGAGTGAGAGTAAAGTGAATGGACCCCACTATTATAGCTGTGATTTGGCTACTTTGTAACATTGCAGTGTGGGCTTTTGTTTTTTGGTGGTGTTAGCCGACTTGCACACCTTCGGAGCGAGGACACAAACTGAAACAAAAGCACTATGGGATCGTCACCATCACATCCAATTTTTCTGGCTCTTCAAGAGCTGCTTCATTCTAAAAATTTAAGGTTAACTAAAGCCACGTTGCAGAGGTTCCTGAGTGAATGCGACGCCATTGCACTGTGGTTCGCGGTTTCGGGCAATCTCTCGGTGGCTAGTTGGGATAAATTAGGGAAAGATTTGGATTTTGCTTGGGAACAAGGAACGTTGAAGCCGTGCGTTCGTCCGATATGGCGACTAGTACGCAGCTGTCTAGAGGACCAAGAGGGATATAAGAAAGCTATAGCAAATGGACAAGCTGCCCTTGAAATGTTTCAAGAAGAAAGATCAGAACAGTCAGAAAGTGAGGCTGGAAAGGAAAAACGGAAAGGGAATAAGAAGCGAGTCTATCCTTCTCCGGGAGAATTGAGGAAGGAGTTAAAAGAACAAGGAGAGGATTCAGGATCAGAGCAGGATATATGTGAGGATGAGGACCTCACGGAGGATGAGGAGGGAGAGATTATTGAGCTCATGGAAAAACATTCCTTAAAAGTACCAGAAAAACAGCGCCCTAAAATGGCGGCTGTAAAGCAAAGGCACCGCCCTGTTGCTCCTCTCCCCTACTGCTGGAAAGAGGAAGTAGGAGCTTCTGGTTGCTCCACCTTGTGGCCGGGCATTGGTGGTGCACGCCTTTAATCCCCAACACTCGGGAGGCAGAGGCCATTGCTCCTTTGAGAGTGGACTTTCCAAAGATTAGATGTGTTCATTACATGGATGATATTTTATTGGCTGCCAGAGATGATAAAACGCTCAATAAGGCGTATATAAAATTGGTAAAATTGCTTGAGATGCGTAATTTAGTCAGAAAAGGTACAAAGGGACACTGTTATTATCTAGGGGCTAAGATTCTCCCTCATACAATTATTCCACAAAAGATAAGAGATTAGAAAAGATAATTTAAAAACTCTTAATGATTTTCAGAAGTTGTTGGGAGATATAAATTGGATAAGGTGTTATTTAAAATTACCTAATTATGAGTTGAAACCATTGTATAATATTCTCAATGGTGATTCAGCGTTAGATTCACCTAGGCAGTTAACCGCTAAAGCCAGAGAAGTTTTGAAGAAAGTGGAGACAGAATTACAAAATGCCAGCCTTAAACGGCTAATAGAAAATATGGATATTCTTTTGTGTGTGCTCCCAACATTCTCCCAGTCTACAGCTTTGCTGTGGCAAGATGGTCCGTTACTATGGATTTATTCTAAATCCTCCCCAGGACAAACTATTGAATACTATCCTGCAGCGGTTGCTGACTTGGCTCAAAATGGGATACAGCAATGCATTCAATATTTTGGGAGACTACCAAATAAGATCATAATCCCATATACTGTTCAGCAAGTTAAGATCCTTTGTGGAACTGTGTATGATTGGGCCATTCTGCGCTGCGGATTTTCAGGAGAAATAGATAATCATTATCCAAAACACCCTCTAATGTCATTTTTTTAAAGAACATCCGGTCATTTTTCCTAAAATGACCGCAGCTGCTCCTATTGCTGGAGCCCCAAACATTTTCACTGATGGATCCAAGTCGGGCTGTGGAGCCTATATGATAGAGCATCAGGATCCAGTGCAATTTCAATATCAGTCTGGCTCCCCCCAGATTATTGAATGTAAAATTGTCCTTAAAGTGTTTAGAAATTGCCCGTTCCCCTTTAATCTGATTTCTGATTCGGCATATGTTGTGAATGCTGTTAAGGCCCTGGAGGTTGCAGGACCTATAAAACCTAATAGTACAGTGTGCAAACTCTTACAGGAGTTGCAAAAGTTGATCTGGCATCGCCATCAGAAATTTTTTATACAACATATTAGGGCTCATACTAACTTGCCTGGACCTCTGTCAAAAGGCAATGAGGTCGTAGACCACTGTACTAGAGGGGAATATGTATTTTTTGCTTCCCCTGTGGAGCGGGTGCAGCGATTTCACGAACAATTCCATGTATCTGCAAAAACTTCGCAGCAAAAGTTTCAGCTATCTCGAGCTGAGGCTAGAGAGATAGTATTGAATAATCAACAGTGCATAACCTTTTTGCACCCCCCTAGCGTGGGGGTCAATCCCAGAGGGCTATTGCCCCTGAAAATTTGGCAAATGGATGTAACCCATTTTTCAGGATTTGGAACACTCAAATATATCCACGTGTCTGTGGATACCTGTTCAGGCATCATCCATGCCACACCTATGAGTGGGGAAAAGGCTCACAATGTCATTGGACATTGCCTTGAGTCGTGGGCTGCCTGGGGAAAACCTCAGCAATTAAAAACTGACAATGGCCCTGCTTACACAGCTCAATCTTTTACCTCCTTCTGTAAGCAAATGGAAGTCCAATTAAACCATGGCCTACCTTATAATTCCCAAGGTCAAGGAATAGTTGAAAGAGCTCATCACACATTGAAAGAATGTTTATTAAAACAAAAAGGGGGAATAGGCCATGGTAGAACACCAAAGGAACAACTATCCTTGGCTCTCTTTACTCTAAATTTTTTAAATTTGGATTCTCAAGGCCTTTCTGCTGCCGATAGGCACCAGACTCAGGCACCTGCTCAGAAGGGCTACGTAAGGTGGAAAGATATCCTTACGGGTCTGTGGCATGGACCGGACCCAGTGTTAGCATGGGCGAGAGGTTCTGTTTGTGTTTTTCCCCAGGATCAGCAAGACCCGGTGTGGATTCCAGAGACTAACAAGGCGGTGCAACAAACAAGATGAAGCCTCCGATATTGATCCTGCTGCTGACCTTGACAACACTGTGCCTGATCCAGGCCAGAGAACAAATCCTGTGGGCCATAGCGAAAGCGTGGCCAATTCCCTTGCCTGTTCATAGCGCATCTAAAGTTTTGCCTGTTTTCTTTTCTACTAGCTGTGATTTGGGCTTGCCTTGTGTAAATTTAGACCCCGATACTGCCCGGTATTCGGCTACTAATGTGTCACTTCAGGGAGCATTATGCTTCTCCCTCATTAATAGTTCTAACCCATGCATTTGGATGAAAAATGGTTCTGTTGGCAATTGGCTTGACCCCCTTACTCATAACCAAATCTCGAGCGCTATGCTCACCGAGGTCCTGACCCGGATTAGTACAGGCGCTAGTTCTGGCTCCGGCACTGGTACAAATGGGACCAAGGATGTAAATATCATTACACTTCTGATGCTCATGGAGGGGCTCCGACCCTCAAATTCACACTTTAGTCAAGAGAACTCCACTGCTCGACAAGTCTTGCCTTATTGTGCACCCAATCGAGGGTATCCTCCTCATTGGACGCCCTGTCAAGAGTCCAGACCACAAACTTAAACAGATAGTTCCTGGTTTTGAATTTACTCCCCCTCTTGACAGGTATCAGTATAACCTAACTCAGGGAGGTTCCCAAAGAACAGGCAGTAAAAATACCTGGCCATGGTTTCAGTGGGTACTCTCCAACGAGCGTGGAGCATTTACTTCCCTTGAACCTTTTGCGGTTCTCCAGAATCTCACCATAAGACTTCTTAATGTTTCTGGTACAAGGGATGAGAAGGGACCTTCTCTTAAGAATCAGTACATAAAACTTTGGATAATTTCACTGTTCCAGCTAGCCCAGTATGTCTAAAAGCTCCCTTTTTCTTTCTGCTCTCTAATGCTACTAATGCTGCCAAGGAAGTGATCTCGTGTAATTCAACTGACGTCTCCTGTATTGCTAGTCAATGTTGGAATGGTTCTGCTAATACAGCAGTAGTGATGAGGGTCCCTACGTATGTTCCTATTCCGGTTAAAGTGGATACAGGAACATTTCCCATTATGGAAATCTTCAGATCCAAACGGGATTTTGGCATAACTGCAGCATTGGTTACTGCCATAACCCTTTCTGCAGCAGCGGCTACAACTGCTGCCGTTGCCATGGCTGCACAGGTCCAAACAGCTGAGACAGTGACATTGTGGAAATGACAGTGACAATGACATTGTGGAAAAAACGGCCACATTAACTACCTTAAGATCTATTGATGGCCACTTAAAAGCTGGCATTTTAACTGTGAACCAAAGAGTGGACCTGTTGCAGGAGCAAGTAGATGATTTAGTAACCTTAACTTCCATAGGATGCATTCATTCCTTTTCTTCTTTATGTATCACCTCCAGGATAGCCAACAATTTCACGGAGAACAGCAACCTGAGTTGGCAGTTGAGTGCCTACCTTCAGGGAAATTGGAGTCGACAGTTCCAGAACCTGTCAGATACCTTAACACAACAAATTGTTGCCATGAATGCTACACGCCTGAGCCTGCCCACTGTCAATACCCTCTTAACTACTCTTAAGCAAGCCTTTAGTTTAGTTAAGGAATGGACTGGGGTGGGGGTTATGCTCTCCATGATGTTGTTAGCCATTTTTGTTTGCCTGTGGTGTCTATGCAGGATCAGGAAGTCGCAAAAATCCCAAGCTGCCATGTTGGTACAGGCCTTTGCTGCTGTGGAAGCAGGACAATCCCCTCAAGCATGGTTATCCATGCTGACAGACAAATAGGTGTCTGTCTCGCCCTTGCTGAGTGAGTGATGCGTATCTGAATCAGTCATGCTCAATGCGGGCACCTACCCTTTTGCTGAGCGAATAAGCATACATGTGCTCCCTTCGACCTAAGACATGAGCCTGTGAGGGCGACACAGTGACTCTTTGACGGGTAAGATAGGGACACTGGGGTTGAACCTAAGATAGAGATGACTGAAATCTGACAACAGATAGATACTGCTACTCCTATAATATTAAAACAAAAAGGGGGAACTGTTGGGAGCTGCAGAGTACCGCGCCTAAAAGATGGCGCCGGTTTCCGCCTTCCGCCAGCCCAACGGCCAGTGCTCTCTGTGGTAAACAATTCCTTATTAGGAGAGAGGCCACGTATCCTTCTAAATCGGCTTGGTGACAACCTATCCTAGCGTGCCACCTGGGCGTAGATGATTGGTAGTTGCTGGATATATGAAGCCCCGCCTTCCTGGGTTTGGGTCCACTTCCTGAAAATCAAGGTTCCCGAATAAACTGTGAGAAGATTCCTCGGTGTTGTGTCGTTCTTGCTGGTCAAGGGTGGACGCGACATAATGTTGCCAGTTAATATTCTCTTTTCAGGGGTTTAAGTCTTTATCTTGAGTCCCTCCCATTTTGCTTGTACATGTACTGATAACTGAAAATAATTTGGTAAACCTGTCGACTTTTAATTATAAAGAAAAGCATTTTTAAAGTTTGGAAAGTTGTTTTTTTTAAGTAACAAGTTTAAGATAGAGTGCACTGACCTGATAAAGGGAAAATTGTGAAGTAAAAGGTCACGGGACTGTTGGCCAAATCTGAGAATGGTTTTGATCTAGGAGTGATTTCAGGTTCATATCAACGAGTGTCTGCAAACAGTCCTGGAATCTGGCGGTGTACTGTGCAACAGAACTCTATGTTACATTGTGGCCTAAATATAGTGTTGCTTACTAGTTTTTCAAATAAATAGCTTTGTGATGAGTCTCGGAGACCAATTTATTGGTCTCATTTTGTCATTAGAACTTTCCGAATGTCTGATTTGCACACAAAGCCACAGGTTTAATGGTTTCCACACCATGATGTTGAATCTACAACATCAAGAACCTGTAGGTGTGTTTGGCAGTTTTGAGCCGGCCATCAATAAGGAAGGTTTGCTTTACATGTCTCCCACTGTCATTTGTCAAACTGCTGCCCAATAGGAGCACGCAGTGTGGTTTTGAGAGGATGGGTTGTGTAGAAGAGAGGCAATTAAATGACACCCAACCTCAGATCAAATGGAAAGCAGATCGGCAATCTGCTTCTAGAGGAACAGGTTGACTACAGAGCCATACTTGAAAGTGCTTCTGCATGGCGTCAACATTACTTGAATGAATTTTTCATCTTGATTGACACAGTGATGTATAGTTCACTTTACAAGGTAGTGCTTAACTTGTTAGGAAAATCTTTTGCAGTTTTTCACTAAGATAATGAACTTCAGTGTGCATTTTTCTATGGTTTTTTTTTAACTTAGTTTTCATGAGATGTTGGATTTGTTTATAAACCCTGAGATGGTTATAAATACTGTTTGTATTGTAATGTTATGCAGGCTATTGAAAGCTGTTTATTATATCATTCCTGATAATGCTATGTGAGTGTTTTTAATAAGATATTTATTTAATGCAAAAAACACACATCAGGAAAAATTTCCTAAGTTTGTTATGCATACACCCATGGTGTTTCCAGCAACTATGAAATAAAAACTGCTGTCCAAAAAGCATTCAAATGGCCAGATGCCATATCAATGGGAACCCATACAATTCAAAGACCTTAAGGGATTCAAGAACTCCCTTGTTTCATATGGTCTCCATAGTCCTCATGTGAATTATTAAATTCATAGGCAACCTTCAATGGGGTGACACCCACTGATTCAGAATGCCTAGTATCAGCTGTGCTTGAAGATTTGTCTCAGATTCTGTGGAGGGAGGCAGCAAAAGCCCTCGAGCTTCAAGGCATAACGAAAGGTTATGCAGCTCCCTTAGATACGATTCTTGGCGAGGGTCTTTATGCTGACCCACAGGTTCAGGCTGAATATGATTAGCATGTATTCTCCCTATGCAGGACAGCAGCCTTAAATGCCTGGGAAAAGAATCATGAACCAGGAGAAAGAAACCTAGAACAGTTTCAAAACGTTTTACAAAGACTATCCAGGACAGTAGAGTTACAGGTAGCAGCTCCAGAACCTAGAAAAATCATACTCTCTAGCGTATGAAAATGCAAACCCAATATGCAAAAGAATACTTTCACCTTTAAAGATCAGATCAGCAGCACTGGAAGAAGGGGTTTTGCATACAGCTAATCCAGACTATAATGTCCAAGATACAGGAGCTTGGGTTGGAGGGGCAATCTCATAAGGTTTTTTTTTTTTTTAAGACCAAGAGGTTAAATGATGCAGGAGCTTGGGAAGGAGAATTAACTTCCAGAGGTCAAAATAGGCACACCAAGAGACCAGATGCTATCACTGTAATGGAACAGGACGTTGGGTAGGAAGGGCAATCCAGAGGGCCAAGAAGGCACCAAGAACCTAGATGTTTCAAATGTGGCAGAATAGGACATACTAAGGAATTGTAGGCAAGGAAATTCCAACCATGTCTCGTTATAGAAGGCCTCTGCCTTCTGAGTTATGTAGAAGATGTGGTAAGGGCAGGCAGTGGACCGATGAATGCAGATCAACTAGAGACATTCAAGGAAACCTCTTACAATCGGGAAACTCCTTGAGGGGGGGCCTCTCAAAGGCCCTCACATCGAGAAAGGTCTCATCATTCCTAGTCACTGTGGAAGACAACCACTCACAAGATGATTAGACAGTACACTGCCTACTGTAAATGTCTATGAGCTGCGACTGGAAATCTGGCTTCAAGAAATACCTTGAAAACAGGCCGGTCACTCCAGTGTCCGACACCTCCAAAGAGGAGAGCTTGCTTCCAGGGACACCCGTCCTTCACACAATCCCGGTGTTTTGTTTGACTCCGCCTTACAGCCCCTCTGACCTTGACCACTATCAAGTGTCAACTGTGATGGCTCCAGCGCCATCTACCGGCCACTTCAAACCATTCTCCGATGCTACCAAGGCTTCCATCAAAGAGGAGGACAAAGGCCCAGTAGCTGCCCCTCCCCTCCCTAAGGCTCAAGCAACAAGTGTCATCCCCCACATGGCTGATGCCCAGCTTTGTAACCACCGATCCTGTCCTGTGAAAGCAGCTAGCATCCTCAACTCTCAGGACAATTCTTTCCCAAGAAGGACCCACCTAAGTACCAAGGCTTCGAGAAAGAGCATACCCTGTGCAGCCATGTCACCTGCTCACATGACATACATGCATACATACAGGAAAAATACCCATATACATGAAGTTAAACGAAGAAAGAAAATTTTAACATATTACCATCATAGCAGGTTATAGTCTGCTCATGGCATCTTTAAGGTCACTGACACATACTTAAAAGTGGCCCCTCTGTTGGAGGTGTCAGTCAGTGATTAGCTCAGATGAGGCCCTGGGTTCTAGCCTCCAGGCAACATTGTTCAGACTTCCAGATCTGTGTCCTATGGTCTGCAGTAGGATGTTGGCAGAAGGCTGCCGCTTTTTTTTTTTTTTTCAAGACAGGGTTTCTCTGGCTAGCCCTGGTTGTCCTGGAACTAGCCCTGTAGACCAGGCTGGCCTTGAACTCAAGAGATGCAGCTGCTTCTGCCTTCAGAGTGCTGGGATTGAGGCGTGTGCCACCGCTGCGTCTGATGGGCGGTGCTTTTATTCCCAGACACAGAGGCCTGAAACTCAGAGGTAAACAATCCAAATAAGGTTTTAAGGCATTATTGGGGACAGGGTGAAATTTCAACCTCTAGTTTGGTCTTCACAGTCTCTTCCATGTGCCCCAGGTTATACCATCTGACAGTGTTTCACAGTCCCTCCCATGGGCCATAGTTTACATGTTCTGATGGCTGTGTTCCCAAAGACCTTGCCCTGGTTCTGAAGATGCCAGTACCAAGAGCCCAGAAACTCAGAGCCCCCTTTCTACTCTCGTCACTTACAGTGGATCGAAGAAACCCAATCTGCTAAGTTTGTCGGAATCATGAAAGAGCAGATATGTGGTGGCACTGGGAGCCCTCTGGGGATAGGAACATGAACCAGATCCACACTTTGTGAACTCTAGTAGAGCTGTCAGAATCCATCTGTGAGGGCTCTTCTCAGCATTCTACACACTCAAGCCATAGTCCCCTCATCACTTCACATTCATGATAAGAGACAGACTGTACCACACTCTGAAGAACTGAGAACAGCCACACGTTCATTATGCAGAGTCAGAATAAACTGGATGAGGGCCCTTTGCCCTAAACTTATTTCCCCACCCGCACCAGGCCAGATACATCTGCCCAAGAATTTGACCACAGGCAACCGAAATACCTGCATGTTTCAGAAGCAGCATTTAAACTAGATGGGGATGAAGTTCTGGTTCTCTCTGGAGGCAGTTTTACTCCTTTGGTGATATTTGGCAATGCCTGGGATAATTTTTCATTATCACTCCTGGTATCTAGAGGGGAGATGTCAGCAACAGCTGCAGAAGATCCTTAGGTTCTAGCTTCCACCCAGCCCAAATGCCAGGGCCGAGACAGAAAGCCCTGGATTAAAGGGAGCCTAAGGTCTGAGAGTAACATGCCAAGAGAAAACTGGGTAATCCAGGAAGTTCTCCATCAGATGGACAAAAGAGGAGCTATCTGGAGTCTGGGTCAGGCTCACTTAGAAGGTTTGGCCAAGATGGTATTCTATAGCTGGCAGTGCTCAGACCAAAAGCTGGCCAGGAACTAGTTTGTGGGAACTTTCTACCAGGATCTACTGTCCCAACTCTTAAGTCCTACCTCATAGGAGGGTTCTTATTCATAAATATTTCAACGGCCCATTCATCTTCAGGGTCCACAACCACCTCTGCTTGGTGGTCCACTCCGGTCATTTTGGCTGCCTTTTCCAGGGTGGGCCATTCCTCCTCCTCAGATCCATCCTGGGGCACTCCCAGCCCTAAAGAGGGAAGACAAAATGATAAGCATGGGGCTTCTGAGTCAGTCCACTTCTGTCAAGGACTGCATGCCCAGGGTGCTGGGGATACACATGTGCACAAGGAAGGAACAGAGAGTTACAAACCATCTTTCTGTCCCCAGAGACTTAGAATCTTGAGAGATAAAATACAACACATGAAACAGAGTGATGCTAGTAAATAATGGTTGACACACTGTCTCCAGTGATCTAGAAGGATCCGTTCTAGGGTACACACATGGAACCTGGTTAGTCCAGGCAACCTCAAGAAGTGGGCACTATCCCTGTACCCAGGTCAAACCGGGACAGAAAAGTGATGTGCCCATAGCAGGCAGTTCTCGACCTAACCTTTCCTTTTTCCCCACTATGCCTCTTGCACAACAGAGCTACATCATGTACTAAAACTAAAACCATGGTGGAGGCAGGGTGCACTACAAGCACTTGGATTACTGCAGAGGGTGATGAGGCTTTGGATGGCAATTTGGGAGGAAGTGTGTGTCTCATATCCTAGAAAAGGACTTTAATAATATTACTGTTGGGCATTAAGGAGCCAGAGCCAGAAATAGGACCATAGGACCACAAAGGAAAAGTACATTCAACTGGGAAGTCCCCAAGGCTAGGCAGTGGTATTTGGTCTCTAATCATCCAATATATACATGTGAAGTTACGGATTTGTAGCAGCAGGCTTTCTTGGGACTGCCAGCACCCAAATCATGACATAGTCTTACTATTAATTATGAATGTTTGGCCTTAGCTTTAGGCTTGTTTCTGCTTAGCTTTTTAATTGAAATTAACCCATTTCTATTAGTCTATGTCCTGCCCTGAGGCTGTTTATCTCATCTACATACTGTCCATCCTGCTTCCTTCATGTCTGGCTGGCCTTGTCTCTCTCTTATCCAGACTCACTTATCCCTCCTCTGCCTAGCTATT